>NW_006296075.1:85070-90995 GCF_000327345.1 Myotis davidii
GCAGGGACATAGAAAGGGAATGGACTGACTATTCTTGGGCAGGAGGAAAGGGGTGTGGAGATGAGGGAAGAGATTGGACAATAATCGTGCACCTATGGATGAGGACAGTGGGGGGGGAGTGAGGGCGGAGGATGGGGTGGGAACTGGGTGGAGGGGAGTTATGGTGGGAAAAAAGAGTAACTAATATAATAATCTGAACAATAAAGATTTAATTTTAAAAAAAAAGACGACAAAACTGAATGAGGAAACATTAACAAAAACAATATTTCAATATAATGGACAGCCTGAAGTTCTGACGGCTGAGATGAAGATGCTAAACTGAAAACCAGAGAATGAATAACAGAGCAGAGGAAGGCTGGAAGCAGAAGCTGAATCATACCGGTCTAGACTGGCTACTGCTGTACAGGATCATGAGCATTGTCAGACATCAAAAAGAGCTAAAACTTGCTGCCCTGGCCGGTTTGGCTCAGTGGATAGAGAGTCTGCGGACTGAAGGGTCTCGGGTTCAATTCCGGCCAAGGGCATCTACCTTGGTTGTGGGCACATCCCCAGTCGGGGATATGCAAGAGGCAGCTGATCGATGTTTCTCTCTCGTCGATGTTTCTAGCTCTCTATCCCTCTCCCTTCCTCTCTGTAAAAAATCAATAAAATATATATTTTAAAAAAAAAGAATGTAGGGGAGATGCTCTCAAAGAAAAGACATTAGTTTTGGAAAGTGTAGCAAGAGACCTCAGCCAAAAATAGTGTCAAGAGAAGGAAATTGAACACCCGTATCAAAAGGAACAAGGAAAGTAAATAAGACATTGGAAAACAGGAATCATCACCAGAGAGTCTATCTCACCTGCAGAGTGAAAATATGTTGCTTTGAAAGCAACTGGATCATGCTTATAACAACGCTGACAGGAAAGAAGACAGTAATTAATATCCAAGATCAGTCTCAGAACGTCATAAAAATAGTGAATGCTGACAGTGAAAAGCATGTTCTTATGTTGAATGTAGTAATTAAGGAGTTAAACAAATGGCATCATTTTAAAGAAAGACTATGTCTGAAAAGGATAATGTAGAAAGAGATAATGATGACCTTATAGAAACACTGCAACCTTCTTCAAAACATATACATCCCGATGAAGAAGAGACACTTCACCAGGAGTTAGCAGTGGAAGCACTCAATTCTAAGGAATACAAAAAACTACAGGATAAAAAGGAGAAGTGGGAAGAAAAAGCAGTAAGCCTCAAAACACATAGGGAAATGCGTATGGTAGAAGGCTGTGAATGAGAAAAGTATAAACTGAAGATTGAAGAAACTGTAAAGGACGTAGCAGATAAATTGACACAGTGAATTCATTTTCACAGGGCAGCTAGCAGCTAGCAGAGGTCAGCACCGAAGTTCTGCTTCTTGTAGAAACACCTAAACAGATGCCTGAGCACTGCTAAAATGAGACCAGTCCTGGAGACACCTTGTGTTGGAAACCCTAATCACAGTTTTGTATGCAATAGAAGATTCCTAATTGAGAATTTTTCTTATGAATTAAATAAACTTGTAGTACTAAGATAATTAGTTTTTAAGTGAAAATTTTTGTCATCTTTTTACGTGAAAGAACATTAATTGCTACTTACAGCATTTTTCAGTTTTTATAAAATGTCTTGCTGAGCAGTTGTACGTTTTCTAAACAGTTAAATGAAGGAAATATTTGAATTTGAGTTTAAAAAAACAAACAAGCAGGGAAACGTGAGCTCTGTGTGTCCCCTGCTTTGTCCCATCTTTATCCTCCTCAAATTTACCTCCATCTTGCGTTTGGGTGAGCACCTCTCATGCCAGAAATACAGGCATGAGAAGTAAACGCATACCGACAATTAGTGGTTCATGCCCTGTTCCATGTCTTTCACATATAGCTCTGGTCTTATTAGGGCTAAATGGGCACATGGGTCCACACTCATGAGCAAAATCACCACAGACCTGGGGCCCTGAAAACGAGCCCTGGCACGCTGGGCTTTTCGAAGTTCCCTGTGTCTGTTTAAAATGCCCCACGATGTGTCTGGGGAGACCTGTGTGTGTGGTTTGGCCTGAGTACAGGCAGGACTTTCAGCCCCACTCACTTCCTTGGCCCTTGGCCGAGTGCTCTCGCGCAGTGTCAAAAATGCACAACCCACTGGGCAGAAGCAGTTTCCTCTCCACAGAAGCAGTCCACATCGGTCCCCCTTAGACTTAGTCTCACAGGCACCCTTGGAGGGTGCTTTTATTTTCCTCACTTCTTTTATCCCGAAGTTAAATCACACCAACTAGAAGCAGCTTTTTGGCTCCTTCTCGAACCTCTGTGTGGTTCAGCCTCCTCACCTCCACTCCGGCCACCATGATGTCCACAAGAGTGACCAGGAGACCTCCCCGGGGCCTTCACCAGCCCCTCATGCTCGAGTGGGCCCGGCACCAACAGCGGCTTTTCCCGGGTGGGCAGCGGCTACCAGCTGGCCTGGATGCCAACGTAAGTCTGGCCGGGGGTTACGGCGGGGCTGGGAATGTGGGGAACTTCACAGCTGTCCAAGTGAACCTGCTGAGGCCCCTGAAGCTGGAGGTGGACCCCAACATTCAGGCGGTGCACCACTGGGACAAGGAGCAGATCAAGACCCTCAGCGACAAGTTTGCTTCCTTCGAGGATAAGGTGCGGAGCCGGGAGCAGCAGAGTAAGACACTGGAGACCCAGTGGAGCCTCCTGCAGCAGCAGACGACTCGCAGTACAATGGCCAACATGTTCGAGAGCTACATCAACAAATTCCAGCGGCAGCTGGACACACTGGCCCAGGACCAACTGAGGCTGGAGGCAGAGTTTGGCAACATGCAGGGGCTGGTGGAGGACTTGAAGATTAAGTCTGAGGATGAGATCAGCAAGCGCACAGAGATGGCGAATGAATTTGTCCTCATCAAGAAGGATGTGGATGGCCCTGGCCAGTTTGCTCAGTGGTTAGAGTGTCAGCCCATGGACCGAAGGGTCTTGGGTTCGATCCCCAGTCAAGGGCATGTACCTCTGTTACAGGCTCCTCAGTCCCTGTGACAGCATGTGCAGGAGGTGACCAGTTGATGTGTCTCTCACATCAATGTTTCTCTCTCTCTCCCTGCCACCTCCTTCCCTTCCACTCTCACTGGAAATCAATGGAAAGAGTATCTTCAGGTGAGGATTTTTTAAAAAGAAGAAGATGTGGATGAAGCTTACATGAGCAAGGCAGAGCTGGGGCCCCTCCTGGAAGGGCTGGCCGATCCGATCAACTTCTACAGGCAGCTGTATGAGGAGATTCATGGCCTGCAGTCCAGACCTCTCACACATCCATGGTGCAGTCCATGGACAACAACCGCTCCCTGGAGCTGGATGGCATCATCGCCCAGGTCAAGGCCCAGTACATGGAGATCCCCAACTGCAGCCGGGCTGAGGCTGCGATCATGTACCGGATCAAGTATGATGAGCTGCTGGCGTTGGCCGGGAAGCATGGGATGACCTGCATCGCATGAATACTGAGATTTCTGAAAAGAGCCAGAACATCAGCCAATTCCAGGCTGAGATCGAGGGCCTCAAAAGCCTGAGGGCTTCCCTGGAGGCCCTATCACTGCTGGTGAGCAGTATGGGGAGCTGGCCATCAAGGATGCTTAGACGCTACCTCCAGGGAGGGTGGGCGCTGAGGGGGTGGACTAGGCATTGAATGGCAGGACACATTCGGGCTGGCTCCTTGCACTTCTCAGGGCAGCACTGGAACCTTCAGAGCTCTACTGATTTTTTCTGAGAAAAAGAAAGAGAAAGAGAAACATCAGTTTGTTGTCCCACCTATTTATGCATTCATTGGTTGATTCCTGTATGTACCCTGTGCCCTGACCGGAGATTGAACCTACAACCTTGGCATATAGGGGTGACACTCTAACCAACTGAGCTCCCCGGCCAAGGCCTATAATTCCTCACCTGTCAATTATCACTTTTGATCATGAAAAACTCATGGGACAGATTTTTGTCCATCCACAGCCATACACCCCAGTCGAACACGTTGGGAATCAGCAAGCATTTGACTGCCAGTTAGAGAGAAGAAAAATGAGCCCCAACTTAAACCTATCGCTGGCAACACAACAAAAGGCTTCTTTGGAAGAAATGGTTATTTACTCAGAACGTTCCATGGTGTGAACTACAGTAACCATAGTGAGGATTAGTCCCTTGGTCCCCAAGGGCCAAATGCCCGGTACTGAAGAAAAGCCACAGCTAACTACAAATAATAGTAATAATAAAATAAAAAGCCAAGGCTAGAAGACCCCACTCGGTGAGACCCTCTGCAGACCTACTGTGACTCCTCACATTCACATGCCCCTTCCCGTCCTGCCTCAGACGCAGAGGGAGCCTGAGGCTTCCTCCCTCCATCTCCGCAGGGTGCCCGTGCTCGTGCTACCATCACAGGTGACCATGACTAACGCCCACTGCTAACAGGTCCTCATCTGGACACGCCCTTCTCCATCTACCCACCAATTCTTCAGCTTGGTTCCTGATTGCACATATCCCAGCCCACATAACAGGAGGCTGTCTACAGAAAAAACCACCATGCCCACCCTTGCTCTTTGCTTACATTTAGGCAGGCATGTGGGATGTAGACTGAGATTTGCCGGGTCGTGTGCCAATAGGAATGTTCAATAAATCTATGGGATAATACTTGGGGCCCTAAAGTACATTAGGGAAAAGCAACTCTTGTCAGATGCCTACTTGGCTTTCATTTCACGTCATTTCTTTTCTTTTCAGCTTTACTTGGGGAACCATACAAAGCTCCTGACTGTGTGAAGGTCAAGTGCACCAGTGCGCAGCTGGGTGGTGAGGGTCAGAGGAGGGTAAGGGCCCTGAAAAGGGAGGAACATGAGCTTGCGAAGCGCCCAAAACTGGAGCCAGAGACCTGGGCAACAGCGGATAGCACTTAGCACTTTCTGATCGTGTTTTCACTCAGCTGTGGAAGGAGCCTGAAATGCATGTCCTGCCCACCCTTGGGGTAGAGGGAGTAATATGATTGGCCAAAACACTGTTTTGAAAAATAAGCAGCGCTGTCTTTATCTAAGTAGCAGCGTCATCGTCTGTGATGTGCCCAGTTCACTGACAGAGACCGTATTCACGCTGCACAGCCAGGAAAGCACATTTTGGACGTTACCAAGTAGGTGCCAATAACCTAATATGTAGAAAAACACTTAAAAGCAACCGAGTGTTTGGTGGGTGGAAAGCCTGGAGCTTCAGAGCGCGTTTGGGGTTGGAAGTCTAAGCACACAAGAGCCCTCCCATCCCTGAGAAGGGCTGGGTGGCAGCCTCTGGTGATGGAACTAGGAACTCTCAGGTTCCAAATAAAACTTTCATGAAACAGTATCATTTGTTCTCTTTTTATAAAATTGCAAAAACAAACAAAATAAACATGTATCTTCCTAGCCAGTTTTGTTCAGTGGTTAGAGCAGGGGTGGGCAAACTTTTTGACTCGAGGGCCACAATGGGTTCTTAAACTGGACCGGAGGGCCGGAACGAAAGCATGGATGGAGTGTTTATGTGAACTAATATAAATTCAAAGTAAACATCATTACATAAAAGGGTACGGTCTTTTTTTTCAATAGTTTTATTCATTTCAAATGGGCCGGATCCAGCCTGCGGGCCGTAGTCTGCCCACGGCTGGGTTAGAGTGTCAGCTCGCAGACTGAAGGGTCCTGGGTTTGATTCCGGTCAAGGGCATGTACCTCAACTGCAGGTTCAATCCCCGGCTCCTGCTGGGGTGCATGTGGAAGACAACCAATCGATGTGTTTCTCTCACATAAATGTTACATATGCAAATTGATGTGACAAAGATGGTGGCGGCTGGGGTGAACGGGACGCCTGCTATGGGGGCGTGGGGAGTGGAGGGAGCTCCAGGAGGGTGGCAGGGCCGGAGCAAAGGCAG
>NW_006296075.1:91162-92891 GCF_000327345.1 Myotis davidii
GGGAGTTTGGGGCCTTCTAGCAGAGATGGTGTCAAAGCTCTACTGGGCTTGGACATCTTAGTTCCCTCTTTATTTAAGGATTGTCTTCCAGCAGACTTAAAGCCATCTTTATGAACTTCCTTTGTGTCTCTTTGGGTTCTTCATAGATAGAACTTGTCCTTATTATCTACACAAATAAAAGAGAAAAATGCAAATTGACCATATCTTTGCAACACCCACAAGCCAATCAGAAGTGAGTATGCAAATTAACCCAACAAAGATGGCGGGTTAATTTGCATTCACAGGCGCCAAGCAGCCGGGGGCGGGATGCTTGTGTTGTCACCATGGCGACAACTCAGGCTTCCGCCCCCCCCCAGCCGCTCCGGGCCTCTGGAAGGCGGAAAGGCAGCTTCGGTCTGAGCGAAGGCGGTGCTAGCTGCCAGGGGAAGGAAGGCCTATTCTTGCATGAATCTTCATGTATTGGGCCTCTAGTAATAGTAGTAGTAGTAGTAGTAGTAGTAGTAGTAGTAATAATAATAATGCAGTTACATTATTTGTTTAAAATTTTATCATTGATTAAAAATAAATTAAAACAAATAAAATAAAAATTTTAATTTTATTATCAGGCAATTCCGACTCACCACAGTGTGTGTTTGGCAGACATTCAGTGTCAAATGCAGTTTGATTGTCTTGCCCACAGTCTCAATATTATTTTTAAATTGGCAGAGGCAGCAGAACAAACAGCTAGGTAAAATCCTATAAATGGAAAAACAGAGAATTCAATCAGTGGCAAAGGAGTTGCCTGAGTAGGTAGAAGAGGCAGGCCACTTGCTACTCTTTAACATTGTAAATAAATAGAGAGGAGGACAGACATGCCAACAGAAGGGTAAGTATGGCAGAGGGTATGGGAGGCCTAGAATAGAGGTGATAAGGACTAGAATTGGGTGACACTAATGCACAGTTTAATTCAGATGTATCTCCTTCTCCCAACCCAAAGTCTCACTTTGGGCTGAGAGTCCACAGGAAGAGGAAGACTTCTCAGAAGACTCCGAATAAGTCGCCAATTTATGAAGTCCCTTTCTCAATTCCTAATTGTGAGTGGGAAATATATAAGAAATTATCCTGGGCATAGAAACATTGTGTGGTGGGAAAGATCAACCAAAGGACTTGTATGCATGCTGAGAGTAGAATCTTCCCTGATCCCAAAGTATCATCCCACAGATTTATTAATTACCAAGGGGAAAAATAACTTTACAACAGAGAGATCTGCACCAAGTGATCAAATGTAGCCCATTATGGGCCACCTGAAGTGATGAGGTAGGAAGAATACATCACCTATGTAGTAAACCCTTGATTTTTCGGACCTCGATTTAATGGGCTTTAAATTTAACGGACAAAACTTCTGATCCATACGTCATATGTAAAAATTAACACCCTGTTAATTTTAAAATGCTTTTAACCAAGATGTGCTTATTATTAAATTAACAGGTTATTTTTTGTTATTATTTCACTGTCATTTTTAACAAATTTTAGCAAATAGGCCATATGTTGGAAAAAACAATCTAGTAATTTCACCAACATAAATAAATATCACATATCTACAACTATTCACCAACAAATAAATATCACATATCTGCAACTATAGTCTATATATTTAAATGCAAGAATCACCGCTTGCAAACATTGGTCAGTGAATGATTAGCACATGATTACACTAAATTGTGTGTGGTAATTGGTTCTGTTGTCTCTC
>NW_006296075.1:111974-114314 GCF_000327345.1 Myotis davidii
GACTATAATGAACAACATAAACCGATGAACAAAAACAGTAGTAGAGACAGAGAAGCATCCATCAGATGCTCCAAACTCAGAGGGAAGGTAGGAGAAACATTGTGTGGTGGGAAAGATCAACCAAAGGACTTGTATGCATGCATATAAGCCTAATCAATGGACACAGACACCAGGGGGGGTGAGGGCATGAGTTGGAGGGGGAGCAACGGGGGGATAAGAACACACATATAATCCCTTAATCAATAAAGAAAAAAAACATTGTGTGGCTAAATAACAGATTACATTGGTCAAATCTGGGCAATTTGAACATTCAAAAGAAAACTGATAAATTACAACGTAATTAATTTAAAGAAGAGCTTATGAGTTCATAATGATACTCAAAAAGAAAAGAGGGGAAGCTATTATTTATAGAATAATGCTGCCAGCTAATAAATGTAGAAGGAATAATAGAATTAGAAAAAAGTGTCATTTTGTAACCACCAATAATCGATTCATACACAGATTATCATTGATGCACAGTTGGTAAAAAGCTAAGAGTAGCCGAAACCGGTTTGGCTCAGTGGATAGAGCGTTGGCCTGCAGACTGAAAGGTCCCAGGTTCAATTCCGGTCAAGGGCATGTACCTTGGTTGCGGGCACATTCCCAGTAGGGGGTGTGCAGGAGGCAGCTGATTGCTGTTTCTAACTCTCTCTCCCTCCCCCTTCCTCTAAGTAAAAAATAAAAAAATTTTTTTTTAGCTCTAACCGGTTTGGCTCAGTGGATAGAGCGTCGGCCTGCGGACTGAAGGGGTCCAGGTTCAATTCTGGTCAAGGGCATGTACCTTGGTTTGCGGCACATACCCAGATGGTTTCTTTTACTGTGCAGAAACTTTTTAGTTTGATATAGTCCCACTTGCTTTTGTATTTGTTGTATTTTTGTATTTGTTGCTTATGCTTTAGATGTAATTTCCAAAAAATCATTACAGTAAACCCTCGATTTTGTAGAGCTCGATTTAATAGACAAAATTTTCAGTCCATATGTGTCATATGTAAATTAACACCCTGTTAATTTTAAAATGCTTTTAACCAAGATGTGCTTATTATTAAATTAACAGGTTATTTTTTGTTATTATTTCACTGTCATTTTTAACAAATTTTAGCAAATAGGCCATATGTTGGAAAAAACAATCTAGTAATTTCACCAACATAAATAAATATCACATATCTGCAACTATAGTCTATATATTTAAATGCAAGAATCACCGCTTGCAAACATTGGTCAGTGAATGATTAGCACATGATTACACTAAATTGTGTGTGGTAATTGGTTCTGTTGTCTCGTGACGATTTTCTGCAGCAGTTTTCATTTGTTTGTTTGTTTGTTTTAATCCTCGCCCGAGGATATTTTTCCATTGATTTTTAGAGAGAGTGGAAGAGAGAGAGAAAGACAGAGAAACATCCATGTGAGAGAAACACATCTATTAGTTGTCTGCTGCACGAACCCCGAGCAGGTCCTCGGCAGGGGAGGAGCCTGCAACCGAGGTACATGCTCTTGACTGGAATCAAACCAGGGGCCCTTCGGTCCGCAGGCCAACGCTCTATCCACTGACCAACTGGCTAGGGCTCAGCAGCAATTTTAACACATGGCAGCCCATGTTCCCACCTGCGCTAAGCCTGGCCCCAGAGTGTGCATCTGTTTACTCGCAGTGACTGGTGACTGCAGTATACCCATTCAGGATAAGTTTAAAGTTATAATAATACATATAGAAAACTTTTCTGTGAAATTAAACCTTACTTAATTAAACATACTTAATTTTAATTACACAAGCGCGTCTACAGAAGTACAAACAGGTTAACTAATTTGTCCATTTTTTAACATATGCATTCAGAAAACCTCCTTTATTATGTAACGGATTTTTTGGCTTTCATGAGCACCTCTCACCACAATTAGTCTGTTATAGTGAGCTTTTACTGTATTCTCCCCAAAATAGTTTACCTTGAATCTAATCACAAGCAAACAGACAGATCCAGACTGAGGGACAACATACAAGACAGCTATCTTAAGCACATCAAAAATGCCAGTGTCACCCCTGACCGGTCTGGCTCAGTGGATAGAGCGTCGACCTTGGGACTGAAGGGTCCCAGGTTCAATTCCGGTCAAGGGCATGTACCTTGGTTGCGGGCACATCCCCAGTAGGGGGTGTGCAGGAGGCAGCTGATTGCTGTTTCTAACTCTCTCTCCCTCCCCCTTCCTCTAAGTAAAAAAATCAATAAAATATATTTTTTTTAAACGCCAGTGTCAGAAAAGACTTTTAAAAAAAGCGTAGGAAAATGTTCTGGACTATAGGAAACAAAGAAACAT
>NW_006296075.1:114591-116035 GCF_000327345.1 Myotis davidii
CTCCCTCAGGCCCCCTGACCCTTGTTCCACCTCAACCAGCATTCTATCTACTTCAAATGCCACCCATACTTCTAACTCCACCCAGACCTAAAAAATTTCTGATACTCACTTACTGACTTCTTTCTTTTTTCTTTTTTTTATTTCTGTTAATCCACACCCGAGGATATTTTCCCATTGATTTTTAGGGAGAGTGGAAGAGAGAAGGAAAGACAGAGAGAAACATCCATGTGAGAGAAACACATCTATTAGTTGTCTGCTGCACGAACCCCGAGCAGGTCCTCGGCAGGGGAGGAGCCTGCAACCGAGGTACATGCTCTTGACTGGAATCAAACCAGGGGCCCTTCGGTCCGCAGGCCAACGCTCTATCCACTGACCAACTGGCTAGGGCTCAGCAGCAATTTTAACACATGGCAGCCCATGTTCCCACCTGCGCTAAGCCTGGCCCCAGAGTGTGCATCTGTTTACTCGCAGTGACTGGTGACTGCAGTATACCCATTCAGGATAAGTTTAAAGTTATAATAATACATATAGAAAACTTTTCTGTGAAATTAAACCTTACTTAATTAAACATACTTAATTTTAATTACACAAGCGCGTCTACAGAAGTACAAACAGGTTAACTAATTTGTCCATTTTTTAACATATGCATTCAGAAAACCTCCTTTATTATGTAACGGATTTTTTGGCTTTCATGAGCACCTCTCACCACAATTAGTCTGTTATAGTGAGCTTTTACTGTATTCTCCCCAAAATAGTTTACCTTGAATCTAATCACAAGCAAACAGACAGATCCAGACTGAGGGACAACATACAAGACAGCTATCTTAAGCACATCAAAAATGCCAGTGTCACCCTTGGCTCAGTGGATAGAGCGTTGGCCTGCAGACTGAAAGGTCCCAGGTTCAATTCCGGTCAAGTGCATGTACCTTGGTTGCGGGCACATCCCCAGTAGGGGGTGTGCAGGAGGCAGCTGATTGCTGTTTCTAACTCTCTCTCCCTCCCCCTTCCTCTAAGTAAAAAAATCAATAAAATATATATTTTTTAAAACGCCAGTGTCAGAAAAGACTTTTAAAAAAAGCGTAGGAAAATGTTCTGGACTATAGGAAACAAAGACACATGTGATGCCTGATCTTTGATTGGATTCTGGATCAAGATGTAAATACTATTATAAAGGGAAAGGAACACTACTGGCTTTGGGCCAAGATGTAGTAACTAGGGCCAATTTAGCCTCCTTCCCTTCCTTCCACTCACTCTCTGCAAAACAAAGACGGGAAATAATCCAATAAAATAAAATAATAAAAGCTGTTAAATTCCTGAGGTTGTTTCAACCACTAACTCTGTAGATGACTGAATCTTTGCCTTTAGATTTGTCCTCTTCTCTCAGCAACAACTTACCTATTTTGTTTACATACACACTAGAGGCCCACTGGGGCGGGGGGGGGGG
>NW_006296075.1:116262-117081 GCF_000327345.1 Myotis davidii
GATTTTTCAGGAAGGTCAGAGAAAGTCAGATACCTGTCTGCACCGTTTCCACTCAACCGGAAGCCTTCCTTCCCAAATGCTGTACGTCCACCTGTTATACCACCATCATCCTCATCACCCAGGACAGAAATCTTACCAGGGTCTCATTCTTCTCTTTCCTCTACATATCCCTCCCCCAGCTCCAGTCAGTTACTAAGTCTTGTCAGTTCTGCCTTTATAGTGTCCCCAGGATTTTCTTTCTGCTCCTGTCACAACCGCTCTGGTCCAGTGCCTTCTCACTTTACTCCTAGACTTTGCTAGAGCATTCTATTTGGTCTCCCTGAATCAATCTTTCCACTCTAGACCACTCTGCATATGGAATCTAAAATAATCATATTTCAATCATCTGTCTCATTTGGAAACTTTCAGTGGCTCTCCCTATTTCAGTGTACGTTTCACACCCTCAGCAGGTTTTCATAATCATGCTAGAGGCCCAGTGCACGGATTCATGCACTGGTGGGGTCCCTGGCCTGGCCTGCAGGGATCGGGCCAAAACTGGCTCTCCGACATTCCCCGAGGGGTCCTGGATTGCGAGAGGGCACAGGCCAGGCAGAGGGACCCCACGGGTGCACCATTGGAGCCGCAGAGGGACCACGGGAGGGCTCCAGGGCGAGTCCAGCCTGTCTCACCCAGTCCTGATAGGCCAGACCCCAGCAGCAAGCTAACCTACTGTTTGAGGCATCTGCCTCCTGGTGCTCAGTGCGTGTCATAGCGACTGGTCCAACGGTGGACCAGTCAGACACTTACCATATTAGGCTTTTATACATATACATTTTTCAC
>NW_006296075.1:117107-136158 GCF_000327345.1 Myotis davidii
TCTTTTAGTACTTAATTATATATCACCTCCCTTTTTATCCGTATTCCCTTTCTTCCCACCTATCATTGTTACGTTCTTTAGACAATGTCCTATTTCTGTAGCTTCCACAGCACTTAGCCCTGGGTTGGGCACAAAATGGGTGATATATATATAAATAGAAAGCCAGGGGGCAGAGATGAGTTCTGGACATAACTGAGGGATCCAATAATAATAATAGCTGACACATATATATGTTAGGCAGTGATATAAGTGCTTTACATATATTAACTCGTCTAAATCTCACCACGATCCTATGTGGTGGTAACTATATAATGTTCATTTTACAGAATGAATCCACGGCTAATAAATGACCTAAGTGCAAATCCAGTCACTCTGGCTCTAGACTCTCTACTCTTAACCACTTTTGTTGTATCATCGCCAATAAGGGCCAGGTTGCTTTAAAGAGGATGGAGCAAAAGGGGGAAAAGAATAGAAGTTAAGGGATGGAATGATGGGGCTAAAAACATGGATAAGGAAAAATAATACGGGTAAATACAACTGCGTCTGGCGACTCTGGCTGCTGAGCTTCGGTAACTTCCCGGTGGGTGCGAACTCGCTACCTGCTCTGGACGTGAGTGCCTTCAGGGCACGTGGGAGAAGGAACTGCAGTCAGGACCCTCCCTGGTGAGGCCGGTCCGCTCCGACCTGCCCCGCTCCGCGCCGTCTGCCCGCTTCCCCCGGGGAGACCTCGCCAGGGTCTGAGCCAACCGCCCGCGCTGGGGTAACGGACTCCCCACTTGTCCGTTGGAAATGCGTTCTCCACTCCAGAGCGAGACGGGCTCAGCTAGAAGTCCCCGCCCCTAGTCCCTGATTGGTATGTCCTTGATTCTGTGCGTTTGATTCGTCCAAACGCTCTATCCTGATTGGTCAGAATAGAGCCGCTCTGATTGGTCAGAAGTGCACAGCTGATTGGGTGAGGAAAGCCTCAATCCTATTGGTTGGAATGGGACGCCTTTTATAAGGGTTCGCTCAATGGGCGAGCACAATGCAGGCGGGTAGTTCACCGGTGCCGTAGGCAGTCCAGCCTCCGCAAAAACAGTTTGCGGGAGAGCCTCCTGTGCGGAAATGGCTGCTGGGCTCTGCTTTTTTTTTTTTTTTTTTTTTTTTTAATGAATGAGTGAATGAATGAATGGAGTTTTTTTTTTTTTTAATGATTTTATTGATCTTTAGAGAGAAAGAAAGGACAGGGATAGAGAGATAGGAACATCATCCATCGGCTGCCTCGTGCACGCCCCCTATTGGGGATGAGCCTGCAACCCAGGCATGAGTCCTGACCGCAATTGAACCGGTGACCTCTGGGTTCAACTACTGAACCACACCGCCTGGGCGAGGCTCTGCTTTTTTTATTCGACTCCCGTCAGCCTCCAGGAGCACTTCTCAGTAGGCGTCCATTTTTTTCCTTCATCCTCTTCGTAGGGTTCACAGCACATGGATAGCCGCTCTCCAGGTACCCACCCAGGCCCCCGTGCTGTAGACTCCTTCCCCACCTCTATCCTCCCCGCATGCTCACCTCTGCTCTGGTCTCCTCCACCCCTACCTCCCCTCAGCAGAGGGGAAATGTGCCTACACATCAAGTGACAAAAAAACAACAACAACACAATAGATTTACCAGGGGAGAGAGGTGCATTGTTCAAATGGAGATTGCATTGCCGCAGTTTGCAGACCCCACTCTCTCTCTCTCTTTCCTCTTCAAAATTCGTGCCAGGGCAGTGCCTCCGTAGGACAAAATGGACCCTTTGGCACACGGACCCATTACATTCATTGTGTTGGTTTGGTTTTTTGGAATGAAAGAAGCCTCTTGTTTTGCACACCTCTCTGCATTTCTAATGTGGTTTCCTTTAGATTTTTGTTACATATCTGTTCCTTTCACAGGGATTTGAGGATATATCCAGGTTATCAGTTTAGACTAGTAAGGAAGCCTTATCTAGCCTGTGTTTGTTTTTATGCCTGAGTGCCAATGGTCTCGGTTGCTGGTGAATGGCTGATTGAAAAACAAAGCAGAAAACCAAACAAAACCAAAACAAACATGGTAATTCCTCTATTCAAAGTCATTTTGGGTGAAATTCGTTCTGAGGATGGGAGCTTAGATTGAAAGAAAGAGAGAATTTCCTCTGCTGCCCGGCCTAGAAACTGCAGGGGTGGGCCAGAGGGTGCCCTGAAAGGAGACGGCAAACTTCATTGTCAATGGGCGTCGCTCTTTGGAACAGTGGCCGGCTCTAATGATGCTGAATTTAGTGAAATTTAATTTAATTTAATCATTCAGATTGGGATTCCAAAACAGATTTTATTTGTACAAATCTTATTAGATGCATTCCTCACTTGTGACATTTTATTATTTAATAATCCTACCTAGCATGGAGAGAATTTTTTATTGGTAGTGTCAAGTGAAGAAGAATATTGACTAAGTGTTTCATCACCCAACAGCAAAAAGTATGAGTTGCAACCAGTGCATGCAGACATGGCAAGCCATGCACACTCTGGCCTGCATGCCAAGATGGAGGAATGTTTATATAGGGCAGCCGTGGGGAAACAACGGCCCGTTTGAAATGAATAAAACTGTTGAAAAAAAAGACCGTACCCTTTTATGTAATGATGTTTACTTTGAATTTATATTAGTTCACACAAACACTCCATCCATGCTTTTGTTCCGGCCCTCGGTCCAGTTTAAGACCCCATTGTGGCCCTCGAGTCAAAAAGTTTGCCCACCCCTGATATAGGGGAAGGAAGTTACTGGAAGGGGAAGTTAGGACCATAGAGCATTATTATAAACATAGAGTTCTTCCTTAGGGTTCCACTATTCTAAGGTCTCACAACTACATAGAATATTAGAATTTCTATAAGCTCTTCCCAAAGACCCTCCCGACTGGTTACATTTTCTTAAGCTTCCAGTTCATCTTTACAGTGGATTTTGTATTTTGTGGCATTGCACATTTTCAGAGGTGTCCATGTAGTATCTTTTTGTGCATTCATATTGGGAGGGAGCTACCTAATGTCCTAGAGCTGCCACAACAAAGTACCACAGACTGGGGGTCTTATAAAACAGAATTTATTTCCTCACAGTCCTGGAGGCTGGAGGTCCAATATCAAGGTGTCATTGGCAGGGTCGGTTCCCTCTGAGGGCTGAGAGGGAAGGATTTGTTCCAGGCCTCTCCCTGGCTTGTAGATGGTCGTCCTCTCCTCGAGTCTTCACAAAGTCTTCATTCTACGCGTCTGTGTATAAGTTTTCCCTTCCAGGTCATTTTGGATTAGGGGCCACCCTAATTACCTCACTTTAACTTAACTATCTCTTTAAAGACCTTATCTTGCCCTGGCTGGTTTGGGTCAGTGGCTAGAGCGTCGGCCTGTGGACTTAAAGGGCCCCAGGTTCAATTCAGGTCAAGGGCACATGTCTGGCTTGCAGGCTCAATACCCAGTAGGGGGCGTGCAAGAGGCAGCCAATCAATGATTCCCCTCTCATCATTGATGTTTCTATCTATTCCTTTCCTTTCCTCTCTGAAATCAATAAAAAATATTTTAAAGAATATTTAAAAAAATAAAATAAATAAAGACCTGATCGCCAAATAAGGTCACATTCTGAAGTACTGGGGTTAGGAATTCAACACATGAACTGGGGGAAGAGGGACACAGTTTAGTTCATAACAATAGTATATTACAAAGTTTATGAGTATATAGGCTCTGATGGCCAACATAAAGATTTGCTTTAAAAAAATAATTTTATTTTATTTACTTATTAAATTTCATTTATTGATTTTAGAGAGAGAAATATTGATTTGTTGTTCCACTTATTTATGCATTTATTGGTTGCTTCTTGTGTAACCGAACAACCAGGGGGTCCGAGCTGCCTGTCACTACTTGAGCTAATTCAGCAGAGTGAGGGTTGAATCATATATGAGTGTTTATTCCAATAATGCCAGCAGGACGGGAGAGCAGCAGGTCACCCACATAAATCCGCTCTGCCTCTCCCCATAAGCCAGCTGCTTGTGTCAGAAGGACAAAGAAGGAATTGCAGGCATGGGGACGTAGGCACGGGATAGTCATTATAGGTTACAGGTCATGTGGGCTGGGGGTGGGGGGGGTCACAGAGGGCAGGTGCCTCCAGGTGCCCCCAGAACAGATTGTAGGCAATGGGGGCTGCGGGTTGTAAAGAGCAGGTGCCTCCAGGACTAGACTGCTTCAGCCAGAGGTTGTAAATCTTTCCATCATGATAGGCAGTTCTCGGACAGGAGGACGGACTGCATTCCGATGTTAGCTCCCATGTACCCGGGCGTGCAACTCTCAGCGAGGGTAGAATGTGCTTTCTCTACGCAGAACAGAACCATCCTGGTTAACAGAGAGTGATTAATATTTCTTATCGTTGTAGCCGGTCCCCAATATTCTGTTTCTGCCCCTGAACACGTATATGTGCCCTGATCAGAGATAGAACCCTCAACTTCGGTTTACTGGGATGATACTCTAACCAACTGAGCTACCCGGGGAGGGCAAAGATTTGCTTTTTGAGGAAGAAAATTTTACCCTTTGCAACAGCGTAGATGGAGCTGGAGAACATTGTGCTAAGTGAAATAAGCCAGTCTTTTAGAGAAAGACAAGTACCGTATGATTTCATTCATATGTGGGATTTAATGAACAAACTGAACTACCAAGCAAAATAGAGACAGACTCATAGATAGACAGCAGTCAGACAGCCCGGGGGGGGCGGGGGGGGCACAAAAAAGAAAACTCATGGACATGGACAGTGTAGTGATGGGGGGGATGGAAGAGACCATAGAGGAGATAAACGGTGATTGAAAAAAATAAAATAAATTCACATTAAAAAATAAAAATTTGCCAAAACCGGTTTGGCTCAGTGGATAGAGCGTCGGCCTGCGGACTGAGGGGTCCCAGGTTCGATTCCGGTCAGGGGCATGTGCCTGGGTTGCGGACACATCCCCAGAGGGGGATGTGCAGGAGGCAGCTGATCGATGTTTCTCTCTCATCGATGTTTCTAACTCTCTATCTCTCTCTCCCTTCCTCTCTGTAAAAATCAATAAAATATATTTTAAAAAAAATAAAAAATAAAAATTTACGTTATACATTTTTTAAAAAGATTCGCTTTTTGGACAAGCGAAGCCTGCCATTGGGGGACTGCTTGCACATTTGTAAACAAGTACAGGCTGGTCTCTATGAGTAAATTGTCCTTCCTGTCCTTCCCACCCTAAGAATCCACCCGCCTCAGGGCAGGGCTGGGGGGGGGGGGAAAGGGGGGGAACTGTACTCTCGCTGGTTATTGTAATATTGAAATTTGGTCTCTTGGGCCCAGGGAGGCCAGTCCCAATGTCTCTGGTCATAAATGTCCATAAATTGCATAACTCAGCAATCCACAATAGTCCTCCCCCTCCCCCTGAGAGATGCGTACTTGCTACCCTTCACCTGTCCAGGCCTCCCTTGGCATCCTTGGATCCCCCTCCCACTGTGGAGGTCTCCCCGTGGCTTCTCTCCACCGGGGCCACCTCGTTGGGATTACCCGCAGCCAAATAAGCTGTGACTCTGAAGCTGTCCCTGGTCTGATCAAGATCAAGTTTCCATGCTCATGATGTGGCTAGGTTGCTCTTGACAAGGCACTGAGACTTGAACCATTGTCTATTTTGAGGATTGTGTGCCACCTCGTTATTTTATTGACTTGGGTGCACTTCTTAGAGATTCTGGATTCACAGAGTTAATCAAAGTAGCTGAGAGCAGCTCTAACCGTTTGCTTAGTTGGTTGATTAGAATCTGGCCTCAATGGTGGTCTGTACTGGTTGAGATTGAGGTAATACCAAAACCTCCCTGGTTGCTGTAGACTAGAGGAAAGATCACAAAGGTTGGATCTTGGCAAGTAGGTGTGGAAATAGACCAGCTAGTCACCTACCTAGTAGCAGTCTATTGGGCTATTGGCACTCGACGTCTAAGAAGGGGCAGCTTATATATTTAGTCATTATTCAGCATATGGATTTGCCTTCATTGCCTGCAGTGTTTTTGCCATTCATGAAATTTGAAGCATTTTTCACTTCTTGTTAAAACATCAGGGGTAGCCATGGCTTCTATGTACTAATTCTACTCTTTCCTAACCCAGTAGTATGAATCGTAACATCTGAACCAGAGTTTTTGAGAAGTAGCATTCCAGGCATTCAGAATTGAGAAAAATAGCACATAAGAAATAAACCAACTCCATCATCAAGTATTTCTTTTTATTATTATTATTTTTATTGATTTGAGAGAGAGAGAGAAACATCAATTTGTTGTTTCACTTACTTATGCATTCATTGGTTGATTCTTGTATGTGCCCTGGCAGGAGATTGAACTCTCAACTTTGGCTTATCTAACCAACTAGGCTCCCTGGCCAGGTCTCAAATATTTATTAAAAAGTGATGAAGTCAGCCCTAGCCGGTTTTGCTCAGTGGATAGAGCATCAGCCTGCAGGACTGAAGGGTCCTGGTTCAATTCCAGTCAAGGGCACATGCCCGGGTTGCAGGCCCAATCTCCAGTAGGGGGCGTGCAGGAGGCAGTCAATCAATGATTCTCTCTCATCATTGATGTTTCTATCTCTCCCTCTCCCTCTCTGAAATCAATAAATACACATATTTGTTTTAAAAAAATGATGAAGTCAGCCCAGCTGATGTGGCTCAGTGGTTGAGTGTTGACCTATGAACCAGAAGGTCACGGTTCAATTCCTGGTCGGGGCACATGCCCGGGTTTCAGGTTCAATTCCCAATGTGGGGCGTGCAGGAGGCAGCCAATCAATGATCCTCTCTCATCATTGATTTTCTCTCTCTCCCTCTCCCTTTCTCTGAAATCAATAAAACATTTTTTTTAAATGAGAGAACTTTGAACAGACTGAAGCTGAGAGCGTGCCTTGAACCGAGGAGTGGGAGAAAGGAAAGATGTCTGTGTACATGTCAGCCTCCACACCCCAAAATCCTTGGGGAGCGCCCAGAAATAGCCCACTGGGACAGGCCCAGAGAAGGAGGCGAAGCGTCCCTGGAATACTTCTGGAGGTTGAACCAGAATAAAAATATTAGAAAGGAGAGGCCAATTTTTAAAATGGCCAACATTAGGTATCCCCATTGTGATGCAGTGGGGGCTACGCAGCATGGCCTAAATCTGATTGAACTTCTCGTGCTGACGGCCAGTTTATAGGGCATTCGATGGGGAGGTGAACGTGCTCACAGCTGTGCATTCCTTCAAATCCAGAGGTGGAGAATGTCCTGTTTCTCGTGGCGTTCCTAATCCTGCTCGCACTTCCATAAACTGTCCCTCTGTTAAAACAGCCACAGTTACCCATTTCCTGCATGTTGCCTGTTTCTCGCTGTGACCCTAACCGATCCAGTATCCTTGAGCTGCAGTTTTTCACTTTCATGCAGCCAGTTTTACTAATTTTTGTTTTGTTTTGTTTTGTTTTGTTTTGTTGGTATGTGCTTTGGAGACCTTATTTATAAAGTCTTTCTGTACCCCTAGGTGAAAATATTCTGACTTCTATTTTTTTTTCCCTATTACTTTGATAATTTTCCCTTTTATGTTTGGGTCTTGGATCTATCCAGGCCACCTTTGTGTGTTTTTTGCATGGAGTTTTTTGCATGGAGTTTTTGCATGGAGTTCTATTTTTCCTATGAAGAGCCAGTTTTCCCAATATCTTTTCTCCACACATTTGCATATTAAGTTCCCACACATGCCTAGGTCTGTCTCTGATCTCCCTCTTCCACACCATTGGCCTATTTGTTATTGTATAATCACCGTGTGGCTTTTATAAATATGGCTTTCTGATACATTCTAATGTCTTTTTTCCCTTTCTCCCAGTTTTTGCTTTTCCCCCCAAGATTGATTTTTATTTCTTTTATCTATATTTCTTATTTATTTTTTTAATATATTTTATTGATTTTTTTTTTACAGAGAGGAAGGGAGAGAGATAGCCAGAAACAGGGATGAGAGAGAAACATCGATCAGCTGCCTCCTGCACATCTCCTACTGGGGATGTGCCCGCAACCAAGGTATATGCCCTTGACTGGAATCGAACCTGGGAACTTTCAGTCCACAGGCCGACGCTCTATCCACTGAGCCAAACCGGTTTTGGCTATCTATATTTTTAAAATATATTAAGTTGTTTTTAAAAATCCAACTGAAATTAGTATTTTCTTGCATTGAACTTATGTGTTAATTTGGACATATTTTTAATATTTTCTTATCTGCTCTTTCTACATTGAAGTGTTGATAGCTGCCTGCTATGCTGGAGCCATGTATCAGGTCTAATTATTTGCTGATGGTGTTGATTTTCTGTGTAGATGATCATATAGTTTTATCCCTTCCTTTCCAATTCTTACACCTCTGATGCCTCTTCCAGTCTCATGCCCTTTTGCCAGGATGCCCAGGATGATGTTAAACGGCAGCAGTCATAGCAGCGTGGCAGACCTCTCATTGGCCCCAATACCCATCCTCCCCTCTTCTCTACACCGGGCGTCACAAACATTCCTGCAAAGAGGCACATGGCAAATATTTGCCAGCTTTGTGGGAACTACCGAACTCTGCTTACAAGGTGAAAGCAGCCATAAGCAATATGTACACAAATGAGCATGGCTGGCTTCCAATAAAACATTGTTTACAAAAACAGGTGAGAGCCACGGTTTGCTGACTTCTGCTCTACTAGTATGTCCATAGAAAGCCTGGGTTGTTAGCTGAAATTGGCCATCCAATATAATAAAACCCTAACACGCAATTGGACCGAATGGTGGAACAACCTGTCACTATGATGTGCACTGACCACCAGGGGGCAGACGCTCACCGCAGGTCAGTGTGCTCCCATAGGGGGAGCATTGCTCAGCCAGAAGCCCTTAGCCCAGCTCACATCTGGCAAGCGCAGTGGCTCTGCAACAGTGCTAAGGATGTCCGGCTGATGGCTTAGGCCCGCTCCCCGCGAGAGGGCACAGGCCAGGCTGAGGGACCCCCCTGAGTACATGAATTTTGTGCACCAGGCCTCTAGTCTAGAATAAAGAGTGCACTACTTAGCCACATTTTCGGCTAACGGTGGCCCTGGGACTAGTTCTGATCAAACAGATGTAAGATCATCCAACTTCCAGAAGTGTCCTCAGAGGGAGAGAGAGAGCCATTCTCCGCTCTTCTCTCCTGCCTGGGATGTGGCTGGAGTGGGGCAGACGTCTGAAAACTTGATAAAATCCACATGTTGAGGATAACAAAATAGAAGCAGCTGAGATCCTAAAAGATTTTCTCGTTAGTAGGTGTTAAACTTGCTTCAAGTGCTTTCTCTGCATTGTGATTTTTTTTTTCTTTTATACTCCATTAATCTAGTCTTCTGCTCTCCCTAAGCCTATTTTATTAATAAATGTGTTCTGGCCCTGGCCGGTTTGGCTCAGTGGATAGAGTGTTGGCCTGCAGACTGAAGGGTCCCAGGTTTGATTCCAGTCGGTCGGGGCACATGCCTGGGTTGCAGGCTTGATCCCCAGTAAGGGGGCGTGCAGAGGGCAGCCGATCAGTGATTCTCATCATTGATGTTTCTCTTTCTCCCTCTCCCTTCCACTCTGAAATCAATAAAAATGTATTCAAATAAATAAATGTTTTCTGATGTTAAACCATCTTTGAATTCTTGGCATAGATGCTACTTGAACATATCTCTGTTAATACACCATTTGACTGGGTTAGCTAATGTTTTACTTAGGGATTTTACACTTCTAGTGATTGTGGTAAAGAATTCCTTATTTGAGCCTTAGCCAGTTTGGTTCAGTGGATACAGCGTTGTTCTGCAAACTGAAGAGTCCTGGGTTCCATTCCGGTCAAGGGCACGTGCCCGGGTTGTGGACTCAATCCCCAGTTGGGGGCCTGGGGACATGCTGGAGGCAGCCGATCAATGATTCGCATCATTGATGTTTCTATTTCTCTCTCCCTCTCCCTTTCTCTCAGAAAGCAATAATAAAAATATAGCCCTAACCGGTTTGGCTCAGTGGATAGTGCGTTAGCCTGTGGACTCAAGGGTCCCAGGTTCGATTCTGGTCAAGGGCATGTACCTTGGTTGCAGGCACATCCCCAGTAGGGAATGTGCAGGAGGCAGCTGATCGATGTTTCTAACTCTCTATCCCTCTCCCTTCCTCTCTGTAAAAAATCAATAAAATATATTTTTAAAAAATAATAAAAATATTTTTTTAAAAAAAATTCTCTATCTGAAATTAGTTAAAACCTGCTCTATGTTCCCTAACCATTTGGCTCAGTGGATAGAGCGTTGGCCTGCGGACTGAAGGGTCCCAGGTTCGATTCCGGTCGAGGGCATGTACCTTGGTTGCGGGCACATCCCCAGTAGTGGGTGTGCAGGAGGCAGCTGATCAATGTTTCTCTCTCATCGATGTATCTAACTCTCTACCCCTCTCCCTTCCTCTCTGTAAAAAAATCAATAAAATATATATTTAAAAAAACTTGCTTTATGTAATTTGCTCACATTTTTTAAATGCCCCAGTGTACTTGAAAAGAATGAGTATTCCGCAGGTAATGAGTACAGTGTACTAAGTGTGTCTATTGCATCGTAATACTACAACCTGAAGTTCAAAACATGTGTCCTTAGGGATTTTTGTTTATCTGCTTGATCTGGCAATTGCTAGAGAGATGTATTACCATCTCCTACTATAAATGCACATTTGTCCATGTGTTCTTGTACTTCCAAAACTTTTGTTTCAGATATTTCGTGGTCCTCTTATCCCATGCACATATAGTTAATACCAGTATCTTCCTGTCAAAGTAAACCTTTTATCACTAGGAAGTGGCATTTCTAATAGCACTTTCTTATAAATTATACTTTGTGTGATCATTGCTTTGGCTAGAACTTGCCTGGCAGATCTTTTGCCTGCTTTCGCTTTCAACTCCTCTGTTTTAGATGTGTCTCTGGGGCCCACGGTTGGACTGTATTCTTTATTCTGTCTGGAAGTCTTTTCCCTTTAACAAGATAAGTTAGTCTTTTGCATTTTATTTTTGAGTTTTCCTTTGACTTTTTTTTTTAATTTTGTTTTATTGCTTAAAGTATTACAAAGAGTATTACATATGTCTCCTTTTTTTCCCCCCCCTTGACCTTCCCCCGGCCTCCCTACCCCCCAGTGTCTTGTGTCCATTGGTTATGCTTATATGCGTGCATACAAGTCCTTCGGTTGATCTCTTACCCCCCTCCCTCCTGCCCCCAACCCTCCCCTGCCTTCCCACTGTAGCTTGACAGTCTATTCGATGCTGCTCTGCCTCTGTATCTATTTTTGTTCATCAGTTTATAATGGTCTTTATTATCCATAAATGAGTGAGATCATGTGGTATTTTTCTTTCACTGACTGGCTTATTTCACTCAGCATAATGCTCTCCAGTTCCATCCATGCTGTTGCAAATGGTAAGAGTTCCTTCTTTTTTACAGCAGCATAGTCTTTTGCATTTAATATACTCAGCAACGTACTTGGATTATGGACTAACCTTTTAGTTGAGCTTTTCTTATCTACCGGTTCTATTTCTTTTTTTCTCCTTTCCTGCCTTCCCTCAAATTAACTTTTTTTTTCGTTTTTTCTCCTTTCTAAGTTGGGAAGTTATAAACTCTGCTTCTAAGAGAGTAACCTAAAGGTTACAGCGATGGAGGGGAAATTCAGCCTTGACTCGCTGTTTCCGATCTGGAAGGGTTAGACCAGTGGTTCTCAACCTTGGCTGCACGTTAGAATCACCTGGGAATCTTCTTAAAATCCTGATTTCTGGGCCTCATCCCCCGGAAATTCTGTTTCTTTGTTACTAATGTTGTGCCCCCCTTCCCACCCGCCCATAACAAAGAAACAGAATTTCCGGAGGATGAGGCCCAGAAATCAGGATTTTAAGAAGATTCCCAGGTGATTCTAATGCGCAGCCAAGGTTGAGAACCACTGTGTTACACGATTAGAGCCTCCACACCTGTCCCCTGACCTGCCTCCTTCCTACGGTCATGTGTCTGTGTTTCTTTTTTCTCCTTCATGTTTTTGTTTTGTTTTGTTGGGGGGGGGGGCGTCTTTTTGGTTAATCCTCACCCAAGGATATTTTTCCATTGATTTTTTTTTAATATTTTATTGACTTTTTACAGAGAGGAAGGGAGAGGGATAGAGAGTTGGAAACATTGATGAGAGAGAAACATCGATCAGCTGCCTCCTGAACACCCCCCACTGGGGATGTGCCCGCAACCAAGGTACATGCTCTTGACCGGAATCGAACCTGGGACCCTTCAGTCTGCAGGCCGACGCTCTATCCACTGAGCCAAACCGGTTAGGGCTCCATTGATTTTTTAAGAGAGAGGGGGAGAGACAGACACAGAGAAACATCCATGTGAGAGAGACATATCAATTGGTTGCCTCCCACACACCCTGACCAGGTCCAGGGATGCAGCCTGCAACCAAGTAGGTACACTGGACCGGAATCCGACCCAGGACCCTTCATCCGAGGGCCAGCGCTCTACCCACTGAGGCACACTGGCCAAGGCCCCTTCACGTTTATTTTAGTCCCCGAGAATCAGGTTTTAATTGTGTAGGTCATATCTACATTTTTATATCCTACTTCATTAGTTTTTGCTTTTTTAAAAAAAAGTCCCTTTCTTCTATTTGGGGGATTTATTTGGGGTTTTTTTGTTTTTTTGAAGTTTCTCGAGTTAAAACAGCTTATTTCAACTCACCCTTTCTTAATTTTTTTAATAAGTGTGTGGAAGGCTCTGCACAGCTCCTCCTGGGCGGTGCGTTAGACCACCCACACCCCAGTGTGTAGTGCTCCCCTTGTCCATTTCTAATTCACTTGCGTCTACTTTGATTTTCTCTTAAAGTTTATCTAGAAAGTTGGTGAGAAAGGCAGATGTGACAGTCCTTTTCGGTTCTACTTGTTTTCAGGTCTAACTGTTTTATTGGGGTCCTGTTTAGAATTAGCTGGGGGCTTGTTTGTGGCTAACGGTGAATGCTTGCTGACAAACCCGGAAGTGTCTGTAGAGCCTTGGTCTGTTTGTCCTGTTGACCCCTGTCCTGGGTTGTGGATTCTACTTCTCTGGGGTCTGCCCTTCTGTGGCGCTGGCTGTCCTGAGCGTGGTGCCCTTGGTTGGGGCCCCGCTTTGGGTCCCTGCACTTGCCGCCTGTGGCCGCTGCTTTTCTCCACTGTGATGCTGGAACGGACGCCGAGGAGCTTCAGCTGGAGCCTCCGAAGCGCCTGACACACGGGCGGCCCTGCTGGGTGTTGGGTTGGGTGGCTCAGGAGGCGGCATAGGAAATAAAGACAGTCCAGTGAATCAGAAAAAGAAAGAAAAGGAAAAGGTTTATTTCTGTGTCCCCGGGAGACCCACGCACCCCAAAGACAGGGCACGTGGATTCACGCCAAGGCGGGGGAGGTGAGGGGCGGGGACATGAGCTGAGGTATTCAGCTGCAGGGGGTCAGCAAGGTATTCAGGAAGGAGTCTGTCTGTGTGGGGGTATGTGGACTCAGGGAGAAGAAGCCAGTATGTGTGTCTGGCAGGTTGATCTGTGAGAAATTCCAGGGGAAGTCCATTATCTCATCACACGTCTGCATGTATCCATCCTGAGCTCTCTCCTACCTAACACTGGGGGGCAGAGGGGGCAGGGTGGGTGTTGCTGGAAGGATGCTCCCAGCACAACACCTTGTTCCAGCTGAGACTCGGAGAGCAGAGTAACTTGCTCTAAATCACACGCCTGTAAACAGTGAATCCCTCCCTCCGGCCCAAAGCCATACCGATCCCACGCTAACCCATTACCTGCCCTAGGCTTCCCCGTGCCAACAAGTCCATTTCCCATGCTTTTTTTTTCTTTTCTTTTCTTTTCTTTGTTTATTGATTTTCTTTAGAGAGAGAGAGGAAGGGTGAGGAATAGAGAGGTCGGAACATCAATGATGAGAGAGAATCATTGATCGGCTGCCTCCTGCATGGGATTCGAGCCCTGACCTACTGGTTCATAGGTCGACACTCAACCACGGAGCCACACCGGCCGAGCCCATTCCCCACTGTTAATCCCTCATAATTAGTCAACTCAGACTGCTTCGTATATTTCTCTTTTTACTCAAAAAAAAAAAAAGTTGACAGTAACCTGCAAACCGTAGAGAGTGGCATAGCCCTCAATCTCCCCGCCCTTCCGAGCATCCTCTGCATTCCTCGGTCACCATCCTCTCCCCTCCCCTACAGCCCAGATGAAAAGCCCCAAGAATGTGCAGGAAGCCCCAGATAGGAGGATCCCAAAGTGAGGAGCCTTCAACAGGTGAAGGCATCGAGGAAATAAATTAGGGGAGCGGAGGCTCCTGGGTGGGCCTGCCCAGCTCTGCCTCGCAGACCCAGCGGTAGGGCCTCCGGCAGACGTCGTCATTCCAGCGGCCATCATCTGTGAGGTGGGCACAGTCCTCGCCTCCCCCAAGCCCGTGCCCGGTCCAGTCGTCCGGCTGATCTGGCCTCCAGTTCCTAAGAAGACCAGACAGATTGGGCCCCAGGAGGCCAGACCCTCAGCCAAGCCGAGGAGCCCCTCTTGCCCTTGGACCCGCCAAGGGCAGCAGGGCGCGGGGGAGGGGGTTGTAGTGGAGGCCAGTGCAGAGCACACCGCACACATACTCACTGGAAGCCCTTCTCGTAGTCTGACCCGTCTATCCATCTCCAGGGCCCATCTTGGTCAGTGAGGCCCATCCAGGTGTTCACGGGGCCCATGTGGTGCTGGACAAATCTCTGGGGAGAGAGGAGGATGGTGACCTCTCCATAGAGCAGACCGACTCCCCAAGGAGCCCTCCGAGCCCTCACCTGCTCCTCCCAGGAGCCGACCACCACCAGGTGCCCGTTCTCCAGCTGGCAGTACTTCTCAGCCTCGGGCCAGGGCTTCGCAGTCCGAGAGAACCAATAGCAGCTGCCTTCATGCTCCACCCAGTTAACAGGGCAGCAGTTCTTCTCAGAGCCTGGTGGGGGTGGGGGTGGGGGGGCAGACGGAGGGGGAGAGGCTGAGCTGCTGCCAGGAGGGGAAGTAGGCATGAAAGCGGGGCTGGGCATCCCTGACTCCTCACCATTGCCCTGGAGGATGGCCAGCTGACAGCTCAGGCTTCGTATGTCAGACCTATTTTTATTTTTTATTTTTATTTTTATATGAGCGTTTATTCCAATAATGCTGGCAGTATGGGAGAGCAGCAAGTCATCCATAAAAACCTTTCAATTCTTTTAAAAATATATACATATTTTTTATTAATTTCAGAGAGGAAAGGAGAAAGAGATAGAAACATCAGTGATGAGAGAAGCTCAAGCCCACAACCTCGGACATATGCCCTGACCAGGAATTGAATCTCAGTCTTCTGGTTCATAAGTTGATGCTCAACTGCTGAGCCACACCAGCTGGGCGAGTTCTTCAATTCTTAAATAAAATGGTAAGGCTGGCTTTTTAAAAAATATATATTTTATTGATTTTTTGCAGAGAGGAAGGGAGCGAGGGATAGAGAGTTAGAAACATCGATCAGCTGCCTCCTGCAAACTCCCCACTAGGGATGTGCCCGCAACCAAGGTACATGCCCTTGACCGGAATCAAACCGGGGACCCTTGAGTCCGCAGGCTGATGCTCTATCCACTGAGCCAAACCGGTTAGGGCAGTAAAGCTGGCTTTTGGGGGCCTTTCTACCCCTGCATTCTATAAATTAGTAGCTCCTATTGTTCTTGCTCTCCGTCAACCGAAATAGCTCTGCTCCCTTCTTAAGTAGTCACCTCACTCAGTGGTGAGATCAGTGCTCTGTATATAGTTAATGCTCAATTGATAGATCAACATTTTTTCCTACTTTCTATGTCCTGTAAACAAAGGTTATCAAAATGCTTGGAAGTGGGGGGTGGGTAAGAGATCAACTGAAGGACTTGTATGCATGCATATGAGCATAACCAGTGGACACACGACACTGGGAGGTATGGGAGGCTAGGGGAAGGTCAAGGGGAGAAAAAAAAAGGAGACATGTATAATACTCTTTGTAATACTTTAAGCAATAAAACAAAAAAAATGCTTGGAAGTAACTTTAAGGCTTAAATTGTGTAGTGGTAGACTTGGATACTACAAAGCTTAAATTTTTAGCTGTATTGACATAAACAAAATTACTTTAATATTTCTGGAAGCATTGTTTACTAAACCAAGGAAAATCTGAAAATTTGATTTTCACTTTTTAAATGATATCAGGACATGCCCTGCTTCCTCCTCTTGCCCATGCAATTAACTACCGTATTCTCTTGTCCACATAATTAACACTAGATTGCCCAAGGAAGTCATTTTGACTGCTTTTTAATTTCAGTTAGAAAAACAATGATGTATATAATGACAGAATTTCTTAGAATTTTGTGACTTTTTATACAACATATAAATGCGTTTATTAATAATTGTAGTTACCTCCCCCTCCTTCATTTCCAGTATATATATGTGTGTTATACCTATAAGTTGTTTATTTTATTTCTTTTGTGACCTAAATTCATGAAAGAAATGTCGAATAGAAGTGAGTTATTGGAAAAGCTAAGGAACATAAGTGAAGAGTGCTCCGATATTATTCTTTCACAATGCAGTCATTTTGACTGCTTTTGGGCAATATAGGTATATACTAAATTTCGGTCTTTCTAGTGGTAGCTACCTATCTCTGCTATTGTAGAAAAGCACCAGGGATTTGCTGTTGTTGAATTAGAGTTGGCAGAGTTAAGTTTCGCTATTCATTATTTGATTAGTGTTACTGTTGTCATTGGTTACAAAAGGTGCCACTCTCCATTTGGGTGGGTAGAGTAGATTCCTGGTGCTGTCATAACAAATTACCACAAACATAGTGACTAAAACAATAGAAATTTATTCTCACAGCTCTGGAGGTTAGAAATCTAAAATCAAAGTATTGTCAGGGCCATGCTCTCTCTGAATATTCTAGGAAAAAATCTTTCCTTCCTGGCTTCTGTTGGCTCCTGGCCATCCTTGGCACTCTATGGCTTGTAACTTCATCACTCCAATCTCTGCACCAGTCTTCACGTGGCCTTCTTCCCTGTGTGTGTGTGTGTGTCTTCTCTCTTAAAAAAATTATTTTGAGAGAGAAACATTGATATGAGAGTGAAACATTAGCCAGCTGCCTCCTATATGCCCCCTATGGTGGATCAAGCCCACAACCCAAGCAATGTGCTCTGACAGGGAATAGAACTGGAAATCTTTCCATGCCCTGGCCCATGCCCAACCAACTGAACCTCATCAGCCAGGGCTTTGCCTTCTCTTCTTCTTTTTTTTAAAATATATTTTATTGATTTTTTTACAGAGAGGAAGGGAGAGGGACAGAGAGTTAGAAACATCCATGAGAGAGAAACATCGATCAGCTGCCTCCTGCACGCCCCCTACTGGGGATGTGCCCGCAACCAAAGTACATGCCCTTGACCGGAATCGAACCTGGGACCTTTCAGTCCGCAGGCCGAGGCTCTATCCACTGAGCCAAACCGGTCAAGGCAGCCTTCTCTTCTTATAAGGACGCTATTCACTGGCTTTAGGCCCACCCTAGTCCAGTATGACCTCATCTTAACTAATTACATCTGCAAAGACCCTAATTCTAAACAGGGTCACATTCTGAGGTACATGTGAAATTTGGCTTGTGGTGAGGTAGGAAATTCCGGCTAAAAGTTCCCCTCATGTAGTCAGAATGCGGAAGACAGGTCCTGCAGAGCCCTGGGCCTTCTGACCTGGCATTTCTAGTTCCTGTTTCCTGTGTGTCTTTGTTTCCATCACTGGGAACAGGGCTGTATACCACCAGCTCTCACAAGCAGTTAGTATATGTTCTCTGTTAAATATATATATACAATCCAGGCAGTTACGAAGGGAAAATACGTCTTTTCTCCTGTGTTGAGTTACTGAGTTTATTTAAGTGCCAACTACAAGAAGAGCTGAACTGCAGGCATGCGTTTGGGGGAGAGGGCAGGGTGCAGCAGCCACTGATGGAGGGCGGAGAACCTTCGCTTCGGGCTGCGCTGTTCCTGGTGCTTAGTCACAGGACCCTCCTGTACATGCTGTGCTGCTAGTTTCCATAGTCGAAGTTATGTAGGAACAAATTTGTCATTATTTGGAAGTGTGCACTAGGAACTATTTATAAAATTAATTCTTATTTAGATAGTCCCCGATGTAACATTTGCATGAGTCCCAGCCATCCTGTTGACCCACCCTTCCCTGACTGTTCTGTATCTACATTGGAGGTCGGGAACCTGCAGATGATGGGCCGGCGCCATCTGCAGCTGTCCTTGTGTGGCCTGTGAGCTAAATGGCTTTTATATTTTTAAAGGTTTGTGTGTAGATGTGACCCGCGCCCCTTCCCCCCGGTGCGTTTTTTGTTCGCCCAGGGAGGTCAGCCTGGCGGCACTGGCGCCCTGACGCCGCCTAGTGGCCGCCACTGGAGACACTCCCTCCGCCGCCCCCTCCTCCCTGCGGCGGCAGAGGAGGGGGAGCTGGGAGCCCCTCTCCTCCCTCCCTCCCTCTCCTCCCGGCAGCTGCGTCAACGGCTGATCCGGGTTCTGGCACCGCCGCAGCCGCGTCAACGGCGGACCCCAGCTCGGCAGCTGCGTCAACAGCTGATCCGGGCTCTGGCGCAGCAGCTGCGTCAACGGCGGATCCCGGCTCCGGCAGCAGCATCAACCGCGGCTCCCGGCTCCCGGCTCCGGCAGCTGCATCATCCGCGGATCCCGGCTCCGGCGCCAGGGGCTGCGATGCGCTGGGCCTGAGGCTGTCTGCCCGGCTCTTGCTCGCTTCCCTTGACTCTCCCACGGCTTGCGCTGCAGCATCATCCCGCGAGTGCCTCTGACAGGAGGGAAGATGGCTGAAAAGAGCTGGATGGATGACCTTGCCGAGGAGCTCGACATATGGGTAATAGGGCTGCAAAAATGGATCACTCTTAAGCTCACTGAGCGGGGCATCGACATGAGTCCGGTGGCGGTGGCGCGGTACCAGGGCTGGTGGGCCCTGCTGGGCTGGCACTTGCTTGTGCTGACGGTGGTCTTCCTGCTGGGCTATGGCTGGGTTGCGAT
>NW_006296075.1:136242-147665 GCF_000327345.1 Myotis davidii
GCCGCTGCTGAAGAGCCTCCGGAGCGAGGAGCAGAAGAGGGGCCGCAAGAAACTGCCCGAGAAGCCCAGAGACTTGCTGAGAGAGAGATATCCTGCTGCGAGGCAGGCATTAACCAATTGCCTTCCCTACATGCCCCGGCCGGTAATCAGACCTCCAGCCCACGTGTGCGCCCCGACTCGCTATCCTGGCTATCGAAGCCACTTCGCGATGCACAGGATGGCACTCAACCAACCGGATGAGTACGACGAGCTGGAAACCTTTTTCATTTGGGTTAGGCCAAATGGGCGCGCTGTTGAAGTGGCTGAGATGCAAGTTGCTCGCAGTGTAACCACCAAGCAGCCATCAGAGGCGGAAAAGAAGAATGACGAGTCAAAGAAAAACAACTAGAATCAAAGTCAGATGCTAAAGCAGTGCAAAACCGTTTATGCCATGATGGGAAGGAAGCTGATGAAGGAGCCTGGGAAACTAAAGCAACCTAAACCTGATATGGTGTAGACTGGTTCTGGTTCATTGGATTCAGCTCTCCCTGGGATAGGAAATACCATCATAGTTACCACCAAGCAATTTACAACTGCATCATTTCATGTTGGTGAATCTCATCTAAATGTTTGGGTTAGCAACTTCAAGTCTGGAAAAGAAGATCCTAAACTTCAGTTTTCTTCAGGATTGAATGAAAACCTCAGTGTAAATGGAGGAGACTGCAATGAAAAGTCCATAAAACTCACCTCTCAGATAATGGCAGGTGAAGAGAAGTGGAACTCTGTTTCATCTACTTCTGCAGATGAGAAAAACAGCCATCTGCTTGGGGTCAAGACACGAGATGCTAATGCGAATGGAAAAGACTATGGAAGGAGTTGGAGTGACCATTCAATATTTTCCGACATTGCTGCTTGGTCTAGTGTGGATAGGGGAATGAATACCTCTAAACCCAATTCTGCTTCTTGTGCATCTCTCACCCTTGGCTGTTTTGTGTCTGTGTCTACTGCTGAGCCAGTTCTCAGTCTATGACTACTGATGATCAAAACGTTTCAGATGATGATAAAGAAAAGGAAGAGGATGTTCTTTCAACCAGGAAACCTAAAGAGGAAAAGAAGCAGCAAGGTGACGATAACTCCTGCACAGGACCCAGAAGAATTAGAAAAAGAGATTAGGGAAGAGCTTCCAGTGAATACATCTAAAGTCCGTCCAAAATAGGAAAAAGCTTTTTCTTAGAAAACCATCAGCACTAGAGATCCAGTAGAAGCACTCGTCAAAAATAACCATCCTATCACGACTCGTCCACCTGCTGTTTCTACCGATCCATCTGTTACTTTATCAAAAAGTGATTCTGACAAGAGCTCTTCCCAAGTGGCACCGATGCTACAAGAGTCAGATAAATCCAAGTCAAATACTAAGTTCACAAACCAAGTTTGGAACTAGCTGGGAATCTCCAAACAAATGAAGAAAGCCAGGCGGGAAACATGAATTTTCTTTTTCTGAATAGGACATGTGTTTGCAGACATTGTCTTGAAAATTATGCTGTGTATGTAATAATTTGTGAACATGTACAGAGTTATGTAAATTTAAACCAATTTTTAAGACAAAAATGGAATCAAAGGATAGTTAGTTTATGAAATTAAGAGGTCAGCAGAATATACTACAGACAGCCCTTGGGTTATGTTGAACTCGAGACGTACGTTGTTTTCGTGGTTACGTTGCCATCTCCCATTTATTTATTAAAAAAAAAAAGTTCTGTCATTTCGACGTATGTACATATGTGCTTTGTTTTTTATTATTTATTTACCACAAGTAAAGGTCAGGAATTGTTATTTAAAAATTTTTTTTTACTGTTTCATTTCATTACTGCTGTATATGTGCTCCTTGTGAGTGATGTAGGTGCTTATGTAAGTGGGTTCTGACTTATGGCGAAAAATCGCATTACATCGGGCCATAGGAACCGATTTCCGACGTCACCTGAGGACCTACTGTACATTGCTGGAAGACACTTGGGAAAGTCTTCAATTTAATGAGAACATTCTTAATTCAAGAATATTGTCCTGGTTTACAACAGATTGTGCCCTATCTCATCTGCAACTGAGGAATAAAGGATTCTGATTAGAGAGGGTTGCCTACAAATTCATAGGCAACTTCTTGGACTTTATGCATGGAACTTATATCATTTGAATCTGTTTTATGCTTCAAGTGCTTTGATCAAATGCATAATCTGCCATATCTTTACATATTTGTTGGTAGCAATGTGTATTAAAGAAATCACACGTGCAAAAAAATAAAATAAAAATAAAATAAAAGGTTGTGTGTGTGTGCGGGGGGCCGGGGGGCAGGGGGGTGGTGGTGAGGTGGGTGGGAGGATATGTAGCAGAGACTGTATGTGGCCTGCAAAGCTTAAAATATTTAATCTCTAACCCTTTTCAGAAAGTTTGTTAACCTTTAGTCTAGGGCAGTGATTTTCAACTGGTGTGCTGCAAGAATTTTTAAAACATGCAGTACCTGACTATTTAGTCAGGGGTGCTGACCCTATTTCCCTTAGAGCACTGGTTCTCAACCTTGGCTGCACATTAGAACCTCCCGGGAATGTTTTTAAAATCCTGACTTCTGGGCCTCATCTGTTTCTTTTTTATGGGGTGGGGCCACAACATTAGTAACAAAGAAACAGAATTTCCAGAGGATGAGGCCCAGAAATCAGGATTTTAAAAAGATTCCCAGGTGATTCTAATGTGCAGCCAAGGTTGAGAACCACTGCCTTAGATCGTCAAAGAATGACAGCAGCAAATACAATAGCCGTCCTGTATGAATGAATAAAACAATTTTTGTCAGATCAACAAAAATTTTTTTCTTGGTGTGTAGCAGAATTTTAGTAATAGTTAATATGTGCCATGAGATGAAAAGGAGTATATGAATCTTGCATAAGAGGCAGGATTTCATGAAATATCTAAAAGTGATTATGGAAAACTGCTGTTTTGGGCTCTAGTTTAAAAAGTGAGACTTACCCTAACCCAGTGGTCGGCAAACTGCGGCTCGCGAGCCACACGTGACTCTTTGGCACCTTGAGTGTGGCTCTTCCGCAAAATACCACTTGTGGGCGTGCATGTACAGTGTGATTGAAACTTTGTGGCCCATGCGCAGAAGTCGTTTTTCAGCCTGGGCAAGTCTATTTTGAAGAAGTGGCGTTAGAAGTGTGTGTCGGTCGGTTGGGCGATGGGAGAGGTGGTGCAGGTGGCCCCTGGATACGCAGCGCGGGGCAGGGTGGGGGGGAAGGGCGGCAGGTACATTGTTTTGAGGTATGTTCACTGAGTGGCTCTGTTGACTAATGAGTTTGCCGACCACTGCCCTAACTGGTTTGTCTCAGTGAATAGAGCGATGGCCTGCGGACTGAAAGGTCCCAGGTTCGATTCCAGTCAAGGGCATGTACCTTGGTTGCGGGCACATCCCCAGTAGGAGGTATGCAGGAGGCAGCTGATCGATGTTTCTAACTATCCTCCCTTCCTCTGTAAAATATCCACAAAATATATTTTTTTAAAGTATTAATATATTTTTTAAATATATATATATTGCTTTCTGAGAGGAAGGGAGAGGGAGAAAGAGCTAGAAATATCAAGGATGAGAGAAAATCATTGATTGGCTGCCTCCTGCACGCCCCCTACTAGTGATTTAGCCCACAACCTGGGCATGTGCCTTTGACCAAAATCAAACCCAGTCTGCAGGCTGACACTCTTATCCATTGAGCCACACCAGCCAGGGCAGAAAATGAGGCTCTTTTGAGCCATTGAAAAGTGACCCTCTTGTGAAGTTAACCCAATTAACAACCAAGGAATAGAATACCTACAGGATTATGACAGGCTGGGTGCTTCAGAAGAAATGAATTCCTATTACTGTTGTAACAAATCACCACAAATTGGGTGGTTTACACAATACAAGTATGTTACCTTATAGTTCCAAACATCGGAAGTCCAAAGTGGGTCTCACCAAGTTACAGTCGAGGTGTTGGCAGCTGTGTTCCTTCTGGAGGCTCCAGGGGAGAGCCTGTTCCTTTGCCTTTTCCAGCCTCTATTGATTGACCACATTCCTTAACGGTGGGCCCCTTCCATCTTCAAACCAGCAAGGGCAAGGCAAGTCTTTCTCACAGTGTGTCATTCTTTATTATCAGCTGATAACCTTAATCCCATCTGTAACCTTAATTCCTTCTTGTCATATAATAAGCATATTCTCAGGTTTCAAGGATAGAATGTGGACGTGTTGAGGGGCATTATTTTGCCCACCACAAAACCCTTAAATGTTTGACCATTAAAAAAAAATCTTTAGGATCAATCTTTATGACTAAGTTTGAAAGGAGGATATCATTTCGTGCTGTTATTCAATTTTTTTAAAAATTGCTGGAAATAAAAATAGTACTTTATTCATCTTTGTTTCTAAGCACAAGGGCAACCTAAATCTTATTAAAGAATCTTAATTCATGTTTTTTAATCTTTATGAAAGGGTCCAAAATAAACTTTTTAAAAAATATATTTTTATTGATTTCAGAGAGGAAGGGAGAGAGAGAGGAGTAGAAACATCAATGATGAGAGAAAACCATTGATCTGCTACCTCCTACACACCCCCTCCTGGGTATGAGCCCACCCTCTGGGCATGTACCCTGACCGGGAATTGAACTGTAACCTCTTGGTTCATAAGTTGATGCTCAACCACTGAGCCAGGCTGGCTGAGCACCCCCATCACTGTTTGATATCAATCCAACACAAACCCCCCCACCCCCCCCCCCCTGTTTTAAATCTCTCTACTTGCCTTTTCTTAGTATCACTTATGTTTGTTCTGCAGGCTCCTATATTAGAAGGGACTCTTGTTATTTTTTAAGGGGCATTCTTACAGCCATTGATGATAGTGAGCCATTTCTCAATGCTCTTCTTTCCACTTAAGGAATTGAAATACAGCGTGAGAAGGATAATGCTAAAGCAAGAACCACTGGTTCCTCAGCTAGGAAGCAAATACACACTCAATTGCTTGCCACTTTATTAAGCACAGAGCAAGATTAAGCGTCTTTGCCTTCATGGTAAGAGCCGAAGCAGGAGCCCGGGGAGGGGATGACTGCGCAGCTTTCCTCCTTGGGGCAGATGCTCCCTGTAGCCTGTGTTGTGGGGAGGGGGAGGGTTGCCATACCCCCAGCAGGGGTCCCACTCCCGGGCATGGCAGAGCATCCGCTCACCTTCCTGCTCTTCCTGTTACTGAGCGGCTCTTCTGACCTCTGATGTTGTCTTGGCTGTTCCCTGATCTGTTAACTCCCAACTTCTGATGCTGATCCTACTAGTCTCCCACCATCATAGACACCAGACTTGAAGAGCCAGCTCTAAAGATTTTGGCTTGGGGTGCATTCTGAGTGAGAATGAAGGGTTCCCTTGGAGGCCTGGCCTGAGGAGATGAGCAAGAAGTCGATGCCTCTTTTGAGGAGTCTTTTTCTCTCAGGAGCTTTATCTCCTCGTTGATGCTCTCAGTCTCCTCTAAGCTCATACCAGTCCACCTTCGAGGTGAAGGAGGTACAACTTGTGAACACACCATCATCTGCTTCACCACTTCCCACAGCAGATCTCAGTGCAGACAGCCCACACCCCGCCTCCTCCTCTGCTTTTGGGCCATCCCTGAGGTGCCACAGCCATGAGATTAGGGTGGGCCATTGAGGAACTAGCAGTGTTACCTTCAGCCGAGTTGTTCTTGGTTTTGGGCAACTCAGACTCTGCCACATGATAGGGCTGGCACTGAGTTAAGTAGTTTAAAAAGTGTTCCCGAGCCCACAGCAAGTTATCTAGGCGCCTGCCAGGTTGGCTTGTGTCATGGTGAGCGCTCCCTGAAATGCTGGCACTTCAGGTCGGTGCAAGCAGTCTCTTCCAACTCTTCATGTTGGCTGAACAAGTCGAGCTGCAATAACACTTTGGCAGCCTTCTTAAGGAGGTGTAGTCCTTTCAACACCTTCTCTTGGATTACCCAGGAACTGCTGGGTTCAGCTGCTACTTCCACTTCGTCTGGAAACTTCTTGCTGATCGCCAACAGCTTGGGGAGAAGCACCGCAGTAACCCGTCTTCTTCGGCTGCTGCCATCTTGGCGGAGGGCCCTCATATCACTTATCCTTGAACAATGGAATAGTCCGTACTTCTCCCCGTGTTCTCTGTTACTCTTCCATGAAATGTATCTCTCAACAGTCAGCAATCCCAGTTTTTTCCAGTTCAGTGCTGATCTTGACTTTTAAGGGGACTCAGTACTGGGTAACTGCATTCATCCTTATCTTTTCAGATCCGAAGATCATGTCGGCACAGACCTTCCTGTTGGGAGAAAGGAAGTGTGTGGTGTCTCCGGGACCCTTTAATGGTTAGTTTTGTGCTTAGCTTGTTGTTGGGAGAGGGGGTGCAGGCTCCTAGTTTAGAATTAATCGTCAGTCTCAGACTTCTTAGAAGTAAATGGCAGGCTGTCAGGTGTTCTTTTAATCTATTGAGGTTTAAGGAGCTGATGTGTTATCGTCCTTTCAGAATGAATCTGAATTCTTTGGAAGAACAATTCATGTCAGTTTGACCAAACCAGTGATGGCGATTAAGGATGGCTCTTCCAGACCAGGTGAGTGGCCACCACAGATTCCCCATCGTGTCCCTGACGTTGGCCCCTTTGCATTTTCATCTCTGTCTTACTTCCTGTGGGGTGGTAGTGTGTGCGTGAATGGAGTGGTTTGTCGTAGGGAGAGAATGTGGCTCCTCCAGGGAAGTAATAGAGGCGGAGATTCTCAGCAAAGCCAGAGGCATTGTCCCATCAAAGTCTTGTTTTTGGACACAGACACAGACATAGCTGTGCCCTTCCCGCCTTGACAAGGGTGGGACTTACTTTTGCTCTGCTTAGTCCCTCTTTTTTCTTTTTTTAAAATATATTTTTATTTATTTCAGGGAGTAAAGGAGAGGGTGAGAGAGAGAGAAACATCAATGATGAGAATCATTGATCAGCTGCCTCCTGCACGCCCCCTACTGGGGGTTGAGCTCGTAACCCGGCATGTGCCCTTGACCAGAATTGAACCTGGGACCCTTGTCCATAGGCTGACACTCTATCCACTGAACCAAACCAGCTAGGCCATCTTATTTCTTTTTTTAATCCTCATCCAAGGATACGTTGTGTGGTTTTTTGTTGTTGTTTTTAATATATTTTTATTGATTTCAGAGAGGAAGGGAGAAGGAGAGAGTGAGAGAAACATTGTTGATGAGAGAGAATCATTGACCGGCTGCCTCCTGCAGGCCCCATACTGGGGATCGAACCCGCAACCCAGACATATGTCCTAACCAGGAATCTAACTGTGACTTCCTGGTTCATAGGTCGACACTCAACCACTGAGCCACATTGGCCCAGCTGTTGTTTTTATTAATTTTGGAGAGAGGAACGGAGAGAGAAACATTGATTGGTTGCCTCCTATATTTGCCCTGAGTGGGGAGTTGAACCTGCAACCTTATTTTTATTTTTTCAGATTATTTTTTTATGTTTTTATTGATTTCAGAGAGGAAGGAAGAGGGAGAGAGAGATAGAAATATCAATGATGAGAGAGAATCATTGATCAGCTGCCTCCTATTATGCCCCTTACTGGGTATTGAGCCCACAACCAGGGCATGTAACCTTGACCAGAATCGAACCCCGGACCCTTCAGTCCTCAGGCCAATGCTCTATCCACTGAGCCAAACCAGCCAGGGCCTGCAACCTTTATGGTGCACGAGACAATGTTCCAATTGAGCCACACTGGCCAGGGCCAGCTTAGTCCCTCTTTACTGTCATCTGCCTCTGCTAAGACCTGACTTGAAGGCTTGACATTTCCCAGTGACAACTTTCCTTGCTCTGGGAGTCCCTCTGCCTGTGACGGAAGTTACACACATGCGTATCTACTGTCTTCCTAATCCTGCCCTGGTTTCAGCGGCCCCTCCCCTCAGGCGCAGCTCTCGGGCCTGTCCATACACCATCCTGACCTTTGCTTCTCGGAATCATGGAGGGGCTCCTGTCTCCACCCTTTGACAGCGGTGTTTCTCTGTGTTCCTTCCTTAGCCCGCAGCTCCTCTCTCCACACTGTCCTTGGACAGTTTCAGCCACTTCTGTCCCATGAGGTCGTAGCCATTCAATGTTCTGGCCTCTCGTCCTAGCCCTGACCTCTCTCCCAAGCTTCACGTGTTTCTGCCTGCACGTCTCACAATCGCCATAAACAAAGCCTTTCCCAAAGCCCCTCCTTCACGCTGGTTGGTCTTCCCGGGCCTGATCTTGTTAATTTTGCTGTCTTCCACATACTTGCCCAAACCAGGAGCCTCAGTGTCATCTTAGCCCCTCACGATTTTTATCTGATGCATGGCCGTAGCCGGCTAATTTTATCTTTTACGTCTTCCGGGATCTCTCCCCTCCGGTTTGTTCCTGCCACATTTTCTTGGCTTATCCTCTGTCATCTCTCCTGTGAGTAATGACAGTAGCTGGTCTCTGTGCCCCAGGCCTGTGTCCTGTCCTGAGCAGCAGGGGGAACTGCCTGAGCACAGATCTGATGACGTCGCTCTCAGCGTTCTCGGGGTCCCTCATGACTGGATTGAGTCTGGGATAGGAGGGCTGCCATGTTTTTATTCTATGAAACAAAAGTTTGTAGTTACCTATAAATCTTATGTTTATGCATAAGCAGCTCCTTTGCCTAAGATGCCCTTTCCAACTTATTTGATCTGGTTAACTCCTACTCCCTGTCAGAACTGAGCTCAGTTGCTGCCTTCTCCAGGAAACTTCTCTAGTCCTCCAGTTGAGTTAGTGTCCCTCCTGGGCTTCCGTAGAACCCTCTCTCCAAGCATTTACTGCTTTGTTTTGGCATTACTTATTTAACAAACATTTCATTGTTGTTTACTCTGTGTTCTAACTGCTTTACAAATATTTAATCCTATTGATAATCCTTTGAGATAAATACTATTATTATCCCCAATTCTAGGTGACAAAACGGGCAAACAGTGAGGTCAAAACAGTGAGGTCAAATAACTTGTCGGACATTACACGGCCTGTAAGTGGTGGATCTGAGATTTGAAGCCAGGCTGTATCAGTGTGGGATGTGTGCCTCCCTCAGTTGTGGACATCCCTTCCCCATTGCATAGCCAATTCTTCAAGGGCAGAACCTTATCAGACTTACCCCCAGTGCTTGGCCAGATAGTTCAGTACCCCTATGTTTTGTTGTATTATTTTTTCTTTTTCAATATATTTTTACTGATTTCAGAGAGGAAGGGAGAAAGAGATAGAAACATCAGTGATGAGAGAGAACCAATCACCAGCTGCCTCCTGCACGCCCCCCACTGGAGATCACGCCTGCAACAGAGGCATATGCCCTAATCGGGAATCAAACCATGACCTCCTGGTTCATGGGTTGATGCTCAACCACTGAGCCACACTGGCCGGGCTCAATGCCTGTATGTTGACCTAGCTACACTACAAGGTGGTCAAAGACAGTAGTTTTCTATATCAAACAAATGGAGAGTTTGTAATGAATGTTTTATTTACCTAGTCAGCCTGGTCTGCTTGGAGCAGAAAGCAAGGCCCAACCTCCTCCCTTGTCTCTGAGCACTGAGGCACAGGAAGAGGGCTGCCCCCCCTGGTCCCAGTGCAGCCAGCCTGTGAGTATGTAGGGTTAGGCAAGAGGGAGAGGTTAGCGTCTCTTTGACTGGAGTGAGGTGAGTGGGCTTGAGCTGGGGTTTGAAGTGTTGAGAGTTGTATTGGGCCCGAACAGTGTTATACGTGACTGGAGGGAGGGTGGAGCAAGCCTGCGTGTCTGAGGGCAGGTGGAGTGTGATGAGGTCCGTGCCTGCAGGGTGGGCTGGAATTAGTGCTGCAGTCTCCTGCTGCTGGTCCAGCTTGGTGCTATGGCCATGGCCTCTGCCTGCTGCAGCCCCAGCGGGCCCAGGCCTCCCCTGTCGGCACCTCCCTCCAGCCTGCTCCCTGCACTTGGTTCTGGGTGTGTGTGCAGAAGACTGCTCGCTGGCCTGCTCAGGGAGTTCTCTCTAACCTAGCGATTTCTTCACCCAGGAGAGGCCCCGCCAAAGAGGCCTTGTCAAACCCTCAGGTGTCCATGGACATCAAGATTGGGAGCAAGCCAGCCAGCCGCATCCAGATACTCCTGCGCTCAGACGTTGTTTCCATGACAACAGGTGAGCAGGCGCCGGCGGAAGCTGCTGGCTGAGCAAGCTGAGGAGGAAGCTGCTGGAATCTGCACTGTGGGCACGATTTCTACCCGAGTCTGCGTCAGACATCTTAGATCCCAGCAGCTGGAAACAAATAAGACAGGGCAGGTATTTTGAAGCTCTATAAAGGCTTAGGACCATTAGAACAAGCAGTTAAAAGTTATAAAATATTTTAATTGCCATCTGGTTTAGTTTTATTGTGTGTTTTTAAAAATTATATACTATACATATAAAATAAGAATTCTGTAAGAATAGTACAAGGAACTCTCATATGTCCCTTTTCCATTCATTAATTTGCTTTTTGCCCCTATACTTTATCATTTTATTATATACAAATGTTTACCCCCCTCCCGCCGTGCCAGTTGAGAGGAAGTTGAAGACATGTCCTTTGACTCCTAAATAATTTAGTATGTATTTCCTGAGAACAAGAATATTCCCTTACTAATCACAGTACAACTATCAAAATCGGGAAATATAATATCAATACAACCCTATTAACTAATCTTCAGCCCATATTCAAATTTCATCACTTATCCCAATATTTTCCTTGATAGTAATGTTAGCTGTTTTTCTTCCCAACAAAAATTTGCACATTGCACTCAGTGATGAGTCTTGTAGTCTCTGTTTTCATTGTCTTTCGTGATGGTGACATCTTTGGAGAGGACAGGCCATTGTTTAAGGTCCTTTCTCAGTTTGTCAGCTGGTCCTGCCTCAGGGTCAGATTTAGATGATGTATTTTGGCAGCAATGCCCCAAGAGCACACTGTTTTCCTTATTAGTGCATCTTATAAGGAAGTATATGGCGTCAGTTCCAATATTTGTGATGTTAGCTTTGATCAGTAGGTTAAGGAGATCTCTGCCAGGTTTTTCCAGTGAAAGTTACTATTTTTTTTATTATTATTAAATCTTTATTGTTCAGATTATTACATTTGTTCCTCTTTTTTCCCCCCCATAACTCCCCTCCTCCCAGTTCCCACCCCATCCTCCGCCCTCACTCCCCACCCACTGTCCTCATCCATAGGTGCACGATTTTTGTCCAGTCTATTCCTGCACCCCCCACCCTCCACCCCCCCCCCCAAGAATAGTCAGTGCACTCCCTTTCTATGCCCCTGATTCTATTATATTCACCAGTTTATTCTATTCTTCAGATTTTTTATTCACTTGATTTTTAGATTCACTTGTTGATAGATATGTATTTGTTGTCACTTTGTTGTTCATAACTTTTATCTT
>NW_006296075.1:147822-156028 GCF_000327345.1 Myotis davidii
CGGTTGGGTGTTTTTTACGTCTTCATATTTCAAATCTTTGACTTGATTCTTGCGATCCTCTAGTCTGCTGTTGGATCTCTGTATAATATTCTTCATTTCAGTCAGTGTATGCTTAATTTCTAGTTGGTTCTTTATCACAACATCGAGGGTCTCATTAGATTTCTTGAGGATATCACTACATTTATCGGCGGTCTCACCAGTCTTTTTGAGGGCCTTACTAAATTTATCTGCGGCTTCTAGACAGTTCTTGAGAGACCTTAAAAGTGTGGTTTTGAACTCTATATCCTCCATTTCTGTCATTTGTCCTGTTTCTTTGTCTCCGCGTTTTTTATGCTTTCTTGGGGCATCCCCTAGTGGTCTTCGTACGCAGTCTTTGTTGTAGTTAAGCCTTGATTGTTGTAGGTAATACTGGGGGGGATTTGACCTCCAGGCCAACTGGCTATGAGAATCAGCTGTGTCTGCAGTGGGAGAACTTCTGTGCTGGATCTCTAGGGCCGCGCTTCTCTAGCCTCTGCCTGAGGCTAACCAGCAAATGCCTCCCTGCAAGGCTTGGGCCGGGCAGGTCCCAGGGATCACCAGGGCGGGCGGAGCGAGCATTTATGGCTGCTCTCAGTCCCATGCGCAGAGGCTCTGCCTCTCAGAGTCCCAGCAACCGCTGCAAACCTCGGAGAGAAAGCTGCCCTTGAGTTCCGACTGATGCCAGACAGTCCCGCTTCTCCAGTTTGCGTCTGGGTCCCCAGAGACTCGCCCGGAACTGGAGCTCAGAGCCTGAGACTCCCCCCCCCCCCCAATTGAAACAGACAACCGCGTCCTCAACCGCCAGCCCGCTCCACACGCACCTCTGCATCTTTGTATTTTCTGCACTGCGCCTCTTCTGAATCTCGGTGTGCTGTTCTCTTTCCTTCTAGTTGTAGAATTTCCCCTCAGCCAGCCTTCCTGTGGTTCTGGGTGATGTCCGTTCTGTCTTTTAGTTGTATTTTTGAAGTGGTTGTGCGAGGCAGCAATCTCCGGTGTTTACCTATGCCGCCATCTTGGTTTCTTCGAAAGTTACTATTTTTAAGGTTATAAATTAAAAGCTATCTGCAGCCATTTCCCAGAGGTAACTACTATTCATTGTTGTGTGTCAGATTTTCTTAAATGTTCATAATGATCCTTTTTACACATAAAGGATCCTTTTGTTTCAGTCTAGCCTTTTAAAAAATATTACGGTCATAATTGCCCATAGTTTAAAGAAAATCATTCGAGGAGTTTAATTTAAAACATGACAGTCGCCATAACCGGTTTGGCTCAGCGGATAGAGCTTTGGCCTGTGGACTGAAAGGTCCCAGGTTCGATTCCGGTCAAGGGCATGTACCTTGGTTGTGGGCACATCCCCAGTAGGGGGTGTGCAGGAGGCAGCTGATCAATGTTTCTCTCTCATCAATGTTTCTAACTATCCCTCTCCCTTCCTCTCTGTAAAAAATCAATAAAATATATTAAAAAAATAAAAATAAAAAATAAAACATGACAGTCTTCTGCTCCCCCAACACCATCATTTTTCGCAGGGCATTGGCTCACTTCCTGCTAATGCCGTTGTTCCCCCTCCCCCACTATTACTGACCAAAAACATACCTTGCGATTTCCAAGTAGCCTCCAGGGGGCAGTGCTTCCCTGTTTCGAACCCCTGTCCTCGACAGGCCCATCCCCGGGGCTTTCCATCTTCTCTGAAAGTTACCCCCATATTTCAGTCCAGGCTGAACACCCCCAGCAGTTCTTGCTCTTCTCGCCAAACTCTTCCTCTCGCTCTTCCTGTTTCAGTCAGTGCCACCACCACATACCCGGCTGGTGAGTCAGAAACTTAGGACTCATCCTTGACCCCTCCTCTCCGTCACCCTGCGTCAGCGTCTTCCATCACCTCCTCCACCACCAAGGTCTTCGGAGCTTGCCTCGAGGCTGCTCTTGCCTCTGGTGGTCTAATATCGAGAGGTAGTCAGGGGGCCCTTCTAAATAGAAACCCAGTCACGTCATTCTGCTGACAGCCCTCCCGGCCGCATTGCCCAAAGGATCCATCCAGCAGGGCCAAGCACCCTGGACCTGGCGCCTTCCTGCTCACCTCACCGCCCTGCTGCTCCGCCTCTGCGTCCCCACCGCACCTGCCCCCACAGTTCACCCCTCAGGGTCCACAAGTGTGTTCCTCCTCCAGTTTCCAGGGTGCGCCCTCACTTCCTTCAGGTGTCACACATGTCACCTGGTCCCTGACCTGGCTCTCTGTGGACTTCCCTATCATCTCACCCTGTGGAGTCAGCTTTACCTTTCGTCACACACTTACTGCCTGAAATTATACATTTATTTTACTTATTTGTTTTCTGTCTCCCTTCTGAGAATGCAGCCTCATTAGGTAGGATGTGGGCTTTCCTTTCACCACAGTGTCTGGAACAGTGGCTGATACATAGAAAACACACAATAAGTACTTGATTATTTAAAACATTCGCAGGCTGGTCTGTTAGGTGTGCGACACCCTGCCCTGCTCTGCATTGAGAGTGGAGTGGGACATGGTCCATCCACAGGGGCACCGTGCCGAGGCCCAACGGAAAGAGCGGCTTTCTCACCACCACGCACCAGCTGCAGCGCCTCGTGCCGCATGCCCTCAGCCCACCAACCTGGGCCTCTTAGACACACTCAGATGGCCCCTCCTCCAGGGAGCCTTCCGTGATAGCGCACCAGCATACATCACACACAGGTGCACATGCACACACACATGGTCCCTGTGTGGCTACCTCTGCGTCCGGTCCCTGCACAGGTGTCTGTGTCCCTGGCCTCACTGTGTCATGGCTGTCGGCACAGCTCTCTTCTCAGTGACTCTTTTTTTTTTACAGAAGAATTTTTTTTACTTTGTAAAGATATTTTAAAAAAAATTTTTAATTGATTTTAGAGAGGAAAGGAGAGGGATAGAAACATTAATGATGAGAGAGAATCATTGATTGGCTGCCTCCTGTATCCCCCCTACTGGGGATTGAGCCAGCAACCTGGGCATGTGCCCTTGATCAGAATCAAACCTGGGACCCTTCAGTCCACAGGCTGACGCTCTATCCACTGAGCCAAACCAGCCAAGGCCTCAGTGACTCTTTTCCACTAGACTGAGCTCCCCTGAGCTGGGACCGTGTCCCCAGGCTCAGCAGGGATCTGGTTACAAAGTAGACAGGAAGTGTTTGTTGAGTGAATGGAGGGTTAAATCCGGATAAAGTGATTGAAACCCTGCTCACCGTTGCACGGCTGTCAGTTGAGGGGAAGAAAGACATCACATGGTCTGTCCGTCCCAGCGTGGGCCTGGCTGAGGGAGCCGGGTGGAGGGACTGACTGCTCGTTCCCCCCCAGGCCTGCTCTCCATGGCCAACTCCGGCCCGAACACCAACGGCTCCCAGTTCTTCCTGACGTGTGACAAGACGGACTGGCTGGACGGCAAGCACGTGGTGTTCGGGGAGGTCACGGAAGGCCTGGATGTCTTGCGGCAGATCGAGGTGGGTGCTGCCCAGGCCTCGGTGCACAGCCCGTGGGACAGCAGAGCGGCGCCCTGTGGCCTGGAGGGAGTACGTGTGAGAGGCGCCTTCTCTGCACCGCCCCGCACATCCAGGATCCGGCAGCCCCGGGGACCCAGCACCTGTTAACGGGGGTCTGTGCCGTGGCCTCCTCGGGCTCAGCTTGGAGCAGCTCCTCTGCAGGCGCGGCCTGGCCTTCCCCTGGCTCTTCCAAGCACAGGTGCCACCCTCCCCACCGTGGACGGCTGTGCGTGGCCTTTCTCCTGGTAAAACAAACCCCAGTTCCTGTACAGCTGCCTGCTAGCCAGGTCCCAGCATTTCCGGAGGTTGCAGCTGTCACTGTCTGTCCTGCCCCTCCCCTGCTGCTCCCTCCTCCCAGGCTGTCCCCAAGGCACACCCTCGTTGGACCATGCAGAGCAGCAGAGGTCAGAGCAGGTGCCCTCCTAGTACCTGACAGGTGCGTTGGGTTAGCCAGACTGCAGTTCTGCTCTCACACCTGCTGGTCTTGAGTCTAATGGGTCCCCATAGTCTCGGGCCTGTTTACTGGTTCATTGAGCCACCGAGCCAGGGGTCACAGCTGCGACCGCAGAGTGCCAGGGCCCTTCTTTTGCCAGGCACCGTGCCTGGTGCTGGGGACACGTAAGAAACAAGCCTTGTGTTCGCTTCAGCAGCACGTATACTAACAATGGAGGAATAAGAGGACTAGCAGGGCCCCTGTGCAAGGATGACACGCAAGTGCGTGAAGCGGTCCAAACTTAAAAAAGAAAGAGAAGCCTTCTCCCCTCCCCCTGGAAATTGAAGTCTGGTGCCACGGTCTGTAGCCTGTGTGAGGCCGGCCTCACCTGCACAGTTGGGGCTGGCTAGGCCCCCTCACGACCTCTCATGCTGAGGCTGAGCCCCAAAAACCTCCAGGGCTGCCACTGCTCCCGCCGCCTGAATCAAATCTCGACATTCAGAAACCGCGGGGCTGGTTCTCATTTTGGGTTGAGATCAGGTTGAGCCTGGAGGGGAGGGAAGCAGAGGGGCCCACTGGCCTGTGGCCCCGTGTCCCAGGCCTGCTCCTGCAGAGGGATGGATGAGCCCACCTCTGGCATCGGGAGCTCGCTGCACGGCCCACAGTGTTCCCAGCAGAGACCCTTGCTGCTTGGCCTAGGCGTCCCGCTCACAGGCGGTCAGTCACAGCTGCCAGGACCGGCAGCAGGGAGGCCAGGAGAATCGCAGCCATTCAGGGCATGGCCAGTCTGGGTGTGACAATGCTGCTACATGGAGCAGGCTGGGCAGGAGGGAGGGCTGGTCTCACAACCCTGAGAGACCAGGGAGAGGCTGTGGGGGACCTCGTCGCTCACTGGGCTTCCCTGGTGTCCTGGGCAGGTGGGAACAGGTGGGGGGCCAGGAGGCTGGTGTGGGGGACAATAGGGTGCTGGCTGCTCACCCCCGGGTCCACCCTGACCCTTGTACAGGTGCTCACCCTGAGGTGAGGTTGCAGGGCCAGCCCAGGGACCGCGGGGGTGGTCTCTTCCCCTGTCCTCTGGGAGGACCGCTGAGACCTGGTTTGTAAGAAAAAAAAGGCAGGTCTAGATGTGGAATGCTGCTTAAATTATGTTTTCAAAGAATATTTAATAATTTCAGAATATATCAAATTGAATAAGTCAGATCACCAAGCAGTGCATAGGATATGATTCTTACTTTGTAAAATATCTGTATCTTATGTATAAAGACATACATGTGCCAATAAAAAAGCCTGGAGGAATCATTAATTATAGTTTTCTCTGTGGTGGGGTTATGTGTGCTCATACCGTTTTTTATTCTCAGACATTTCCTCAGTATACATGTAATATTTTCCTCAGCATACATGTAATATTTCCTACATGAGGGAAAACCTAGCAAAGAGAGTCAAATGATTGCTCAAGGCTCCCAGAGAGTCATTCCCTTCAACTTCCCATGAGGCCGCAGGTGGACACCGCCGGTCACTGCTGGCCAGGGCTCCACAGGCAGGGGAGGTGCAAGCCCGCCCCTCACACCAAGAGATTACCCACTTTAAAACAAAAATTACCAAGTTTAGATTTTTAGGGAGAGCACAGCTTTGAGGAGAAGACACCAGCACCTCCAGGTGTCCAGGTGGCAACCTGAGACTCGGAAGAGTGAGTTGGAGTAGGCACACACGGAGGCCCACATTTGCAAATTATTTTGAAATAAGACCACTGATAGATGCTACTCACTGCACACACATGCTCAGATGTGCCAAGTGCGCTGTGCACAGCCTGGTCCCCATCACGGCCCTGCAAGGGCAGGAGCAACACCCTTTCTGCAGGGAAGACCGCTAACGCAGGTTACGTAACGTAGTCGAATTAAGAGGCCGAGCTGGGATTTGCTGCCAGGTCTGGTGACAGCCTCCTTTCCTGTGAAATTGTAGGGAATTTCTCGGGGCACATTACCCACTTCCCCACAAACATGAAAGACGAGAGCTGTGCCTGATAAGCTGGCATCGGCCAGGGCTGCGTCCGATTGTGAGGGGTGCTGAGAACAGCAGTTTCCCGCATGGAGTGGCCCCCCTCGCCTGCCTTTGCATCCTGTGTCAGCGTTTACTTTGCCGTCAGTGGGCCTGAGGCGCCCTCCCTTATTCATGCTTCTAATGCGCAGCCTCAAATGTAACCTGGGCTGCCAGGCAACCGACAAGGTGGCCTTGGTAACAGCGCTGCCACCTCTCAGCTTTGCGTCTGTGACGTCTCCCTTCCCCGAGGCCTTTTCCACTGGATGCTGTATGGTGGCCTCCGGGATAGCTGACGGTGCTGGAAGTCACAGGAAAGCCACGGTTGCTGTACTGTCAGCTCAACTGAGTGAAGGGATTCGTATCTCATTCCTGTTTCGCTGGGCGAGGCAGGCTGCATCTTTAAAACATTCATCTCACGCACTTTCCTGGCACCCTTAACTGTGCCAAGTTATGTGTGAGGCACAGCAGAGCCCAAATATTGACATGTAGGCAGTTTCCAGGCCCCCCCTGCCCTGGTGTTGGAAGGAGGGAGATGTTCAGACAGCACACAGGTCAGTGGCTGGCTGAGTTGGAACCAGAATACAGATCTGACATTCCTGCCAATGCCTGGTCCGATCCCTGCCAGCCTGAGCTCAAAGCCCCCGGCGAATGGGGAGCTCCCTGCCTTCCAGACAGTCTGGGACTATCCTCTGTGTACACGGGAAGGGCCTCTTCCTCGGCAATCTCTCCCAGAGTACCTCCCGGTCCAGGGGTCAGGGCTGCAGCCTGGCCCAGCCTCCACCCCTGCCCCAGACCTGCTCTCCCGGAGCCTGCCCTCAGGGTGCAGAGTGGATCCCAGGGTGCGTGTCCTTGGGCACACGGGTCGTTCTGCCTCTGTGGGCCGTGCCTGTGGGTTGGGGTGGGCCCAGGATCTGCTATTAACGACACAGTATTTCAGGGTTCAGGCAGCTGGACTGTCTGCTCCAGCAGGTAAATTACAGGGTTAGCAAGTTAGAAATCAAATCAACACTCCCACTGCCTCGGCTGCTCCAAGGAGAACAGTGGTTTCCGGGAACCTTCCCACCCAGCTCACCCTAATTACCGCCTGTCACTCCCCTGGGACAGAGGCCTTTTCTTGGGCTCACAGGCCCCAAGAAACAGGGCACAGGGTGAGCAGTCTGTTCCTACCTTCTAGACTCCAGCAGACACCGACGGTGGCCACCTTTGCCCTTTGCCTGGCCAGAGGTGGCCTAGGCCCTCTGCTCCGGGGAATGCATTGCTCCCTACAGGGAGGAGCGGAAGCCTGTTCGTCTCAGCTCTGAAAGGTTTGTGTTGAGGTTTTTGAGACCCTGTCCACATTCAGCGGGGAAAGAACCCGGGTGCTCACTGACGGCCATGGGGAGAGGCTGGGCAGTGGTGAGGTCTGTGCCGCGAGTCTGCCAGCACCGCCGCTCGCTGCACACACTGCCCTTGCTTCTGCTAAGAGTTACCTTTGTCCAGTGCTGAGCCCCACCTGGGGGCAGTGAAGGAACTGGAAGCCCCTGAGATTTCTTGCTTCTCTGGGAGTCAGGCCTCTCCAGGCAGGAGGGCAGGCCCAGGGCAGGAGCCCCTCTGGCTTGTTCTTTCTCTGATGTGCTTACTACTGAGGACATGCACGTGTCTCGGCCCTGGAAATGCCCATGTTGTCCTGGAAAGGGGCAACCCCTGCTCCCACCCCCGAACCTTGGCCCAACCAGCCAGCTGTACACTCAGACTGGCCTGGGTCATCCACAGTATGGGCCACGAAGGCCAAGGACAGTCCTAAGACAGGCCCCTGTGCTGACACCATGGCTGCTGTGTGCAGCCGTCCCCACAGGTTGGGGTGGGACAAACCACAGACCTGGGGAAGGGGCGCAGGGGCTGGAGAGGACCGACCAGACCCTGGCTGAATGGGGCAGATAGGAGAGCCCTCCCTTCGGCCCCTCCAGAGCTACGGTGGCATCTGAGGGCCTCCGCCTCTGGAGCGGGGCTGACCCCGGCGGGAGACGCCGCAGCGGCCGGCGGGGCCTCAGTGGCAGCCGCAGGCCTTGACCACCATGTTGCGGTGTTTGCGCAGGATGACGTTGTTGCTGCTGTCATAGTAGAGCACGGAGGTGGCGCTCAGCTTGGTGGGCGCGCAGCACGCCTTGGGCACCGCGTCTGGCTTCATCAGGTGCACCTGGCCGGGGAGGGGGGGAGGACG
>NW_006296075.1:156860-157714 GCF_000327345.1 Myotis davidii
GAGGTGGTCAATGGGGAAAAGTGGACATATGTAATACCTTCAACAATAAAGATTAAAATTAAATAAATCAATAGATCAAGAGCCTGGCTGTGGAGCTATTTCGGCCTCCACACAAATATTTATCCTGCGACTTGGCAGGGTGAGCCGAGTTAGCACTGGACGCCTGGTCAGGGCCCCACTCCGGCAGCCCGAGCTCTGGGGCAGGAGAGGAAGGACACGGGCTTCCATCTGTGGGTGTTGGGGCCGTCCCGAGGGCCCAGGACCGCCCAGCCCTACAGGGGCTGCAGAACCGGGTGAAGCTTTCTGATGGGGGCCTGTCCGGCAGTCTGGTGCCTATGCCCCCATGCCCACTGGTCCCGGGAGCCCCAGCTCTGGGCCAGCCTGCCAGGAGGACTGTCAGCCGGGCACTGGGCTGGCGTGGGGCCCAGAGCCTCTCTGCAGCCACTGGGAAGCCCAGGCCCCTGTGGGGATGTCAGCCAGACTGGACAGGGGGCCACTGCTCCCAACTTCCAGCCTCCACATGAGGCGTCTGGGCTTGGCATTCGAAGGCCCCGTGACAGGAACCAGGCAGCACCGCCCGGGTGCCGGCCATGGGCTCTCAGTGGGGGGAGCGGGGAGGGCCTTTCCGACCTGGGACCCGGGAGAGAAGCCGGGCCTCAGGGACCGGGCCTTGCGGAGAGGAGAGCCCTGAGCACAGGGCTATGGGTGACTCCCGACTCGCCGTGAGGAGGGTGGTGAGCACACACGCATGTCTCTCACCTCGTGTGCACGTGTCACTTGAGGTTGAGCAATCCCGTGCACACGGGAACACGTGTTCAGAGTGGACAGGTGCCCAGGTGGGGTGGACATCTGTT
>NW_006296075.1:158742-160280 GCF_000327345.1 Myotis davidii
CGGCCCTGCCCCGCCCCCTCCCTCCCTCAGCCTCAGGGACCCATCACTCACCCTCGGCCCCTCCTGAGCAGCCCCCACCCACACAAGCCTGGCGTCCACCCCAAGACCCTCAGCAGACAGGACTGGAAACAAGCCCTGTGGTCCTTGGGGTGATCCTCCCGCTGCCCCGCCCCCACATCTCCCGCAGCTGCTGTCACTGCAAAGGCTCAGAGTCATGGCCACCCGGCCTCAGGCTTCCTTTGTAGCGCTGACATTTTATGGCTCAGGATGCAGACTCTCTCCATTTTCACAGCTTTTACCAAAAAGCCAAAGTAACACATTCTCCTTTTAGAAAACTTGGAAAATTCAGAAGAAAATAATATGAGGGAAAAAAATCCCCCAAGTCTACCCGCTCCTGGAGAGACACCTGACCTTCAGGGGGGTCGTCATTTAGGAGAAGGCAGAGGAGAAATTACCAGCCAGCCGAGGTCCTGGAAGCTGACATAGAGCTCGTGCCGACGGCACACCTGCCGACCGTGAGAGCCGTGGGCGCCATCTGCGGGGACAGACGTGCGAGGTCATTCCTGGGGCCCTGCTCTGTGCCGCGCCCACGGGGGCTCCCTGGGCGGGGTATGCCCTCACGGGCTCATTTGTGGGATAAGTGAACGATGGAAAACCAAGCCATTGGGTCCCTCAAAGCCCATCCCTGCTGCTCAGCTGGTGTCTGACCAGCTCAAGAGCCTTCGATGGTTCCCAGTGGCTCCAGCAGAAGCCACGCTCCGCCCAGCCTCCCGCTCAGCCTGTGGGCCCCCTGATGCTCCATAACAGCCCAGGGGACCTTTCTGCCACCAGGTGGTGGCAGCTCCACCTTCCCTCCTGAGACACCTGCCTGCACCCCACCCGTCCTGCCACACCCCTGCACAGGTCACGTGGCTCATGTTGAGGCCAAACAAGGGGGTGAGACCCATCCCCCTGATTCTGAGGCTCTCGCCTGGTGAGGAGACCTTTTCCTAAACAATTGTGCATCAGGGAGGGCCTGGGGAGCCGGGGGAGGCCTGAGAGACAGTGCATGGCCGGTCCACAGGGGGTGCGGGGCAAGGGAGGGTGTCAGGAGGGTGGCTGGAGGGTGACCACTGGCTTGACCCCTTGTGAGGGCCAGAAGGTTCTGCCACCACCACTGATCCTCGGCCTACAGCCTCGGGCCCCGGCCGCCCGGCCTCACCAAAGATCCCCGGGAGCCTGTTGGGCTGCGGCAGCTCGTTGGTCTTCTTCAGCAGCCGCCTCCTCAGGGGCCTCACCGCCCGAGGGGCCCGGATGGGGCTGGGGCTCGCCCTGAAAAACGTGACCATGAAGGGCTGTTTGGAGCGCGGTGCCCGTCGCCCCAGCAGACCGGCCAGGCCAGGATCCACGCTGTGCCCTGGGACAGAGAGGAGAGAGGGCGGTCACTGAGGGCGGCGGCTCTGCCGCGGGCACAGCAGCAGCTCTGCCAGGGCCTGGGCGGCCCAGGAGCCTGAAGGCCGAGGACCTGAGGCGGCCGCCGTGCCTGCTTCCCCCCTCTG
>NW_006296075.1:164297-166604 GCF_000327345.1 Myotis davidii
GCACCCTCCCGATTGAAAAAAACAACCGTGTCCTCAGCCACCAGCCCTCTCCGCATGCACCTCCTCACCTTTGTATTTTACTTCTGCACCGCACCTCCTCTGAATCTCGGTATGCTTTTCTCTTTCCTTCTAGTTGTAGAATTTCCACTCAGCCAGCCTTCCTGTGGTTCTGGATGATATCTGTTCTGTCTTTTAGTTTTATTTTTGAAGTGGTTGTTTGAGGCAGCAATCTCCAGCGTTAACCTATGCCGCCATCTTGGTTTCCCCATTCATTGGTTTTTAATGCCCCCAGCCCAGTAGTCGGCAAACTGTGGCTGGCAAGCCGCAGTTGCCGACCACTGCCCTAGCTGGTTTATAAATTGTATTATTATTACTGTTGTTATTATTTTATTTAAATTTTCTTTCTCAAAAATACATTCCTAAGTATACAAACTATACAATCTTGTCATTTTAATGCTTTTTCATTGGTTTTTAATGCCCCCAGCCCAGTAGTCGGCAAACTGTGGCTGGCAAGCCGCAGTTGCCGACCACTGCCCTAGCTGGTTTATAAATTGTATTATTATTACTGTTGTTATTATTTTATTTAAATTTTCTTTCTCAAAAATACATTCCTAAGTATACAAACTATACAATCTTGTCATTTTAATGCTTTTTTTTTTGTATTTTCTTCTTTTTTTTAAATAGAACCCAAACTAAAAAAAATCTTCACCTTCAAACCAGAGGAGCGCTAGAGGATGTGGGACGCAGAACCTTCATGTAACACCACATAAATAACGCGGCCACAGTCTCTGCTCACGGCAGGGCCCCGGACCAGAGGAAATACTTTTCTGGAGCTCAGACGTCGTCTGCGGAGAGGGTGGGGGTGTTCATCCACGGCAGCGTGAAAAAGGCCATCTTCTCCCTGAAAGACTGCACTCCCGGGGGCTCCCTGCAGCTCTGGCCTCTGAGCCTGTGCCCATCCTTGGCGGCCGCCCTCATCTTGTCCGTCCGCAGCTCACCTTTGTGCCCCACGCGGCCCACCTGCTTCTCCAGCATCCTCAGCAGCAGGCGGAAGCGCTCCTCCTCCCGCAACCCCCGGAGCAGCTCCTTCTCCCCGGGGCTCCTGGCTTGTTCGAGCTGCTCCTTGAGCTCCCTCAGCACCGACATCTGCGTCAGCTGGCTGTGCCAGGTCCGGGTGGCCTGCAGGTCCGCGAGGTGCGCATCAGGGCTCGTGGCGCAGAGATCTGAAAGATGAAGGCCGCTCATGCGCCGCTGCGCCGCTCCAGGGTTTCGAACAAAAGGTGGCTTCTCGGGCAGCGTGGAGCTGTCGCGGTCACTCCGATTCAGCCAGCACACGGGTTGGCTCTGGGTTCCAGGGGAGAAGGTCTCGGAGTGGATGATGGTGCTTCCTCGAAGAAATGGCGCTGGGGACGGCGTGCCCACCCACCGGTCCTTGGGCTGCATCACTGTGGGCGACGGGGCAGGGGTCTCTGTGTTGGTCTCTTTGTCCACCTTTACCGCCGGGCACTCTTCTGTATCTGGTGAGGATTTCTCCTCTCCCTCCTCCGCTGCGGTCTCGCTGTCACTGGTCTCCTCCTTGAACCTCCAGCTGTCCCCCAGATCCTGGGTGCTGCCCCTTCCCTCCTGCCTCTTCTCCAGCTCCACCGCTGTCTGTTCCAGCAGAGCGGACACGGCGTCCGTGCTCTCAGGCCCGGGGGTGGGGGCCCGGGCTCCCCCTGGCTTGGGTGCCCTGCTCTGTTGCTTCAAGTATTTGTAGCTCAGGAGGTTGTACCGGCGAGTCGACCTCTCCCCAGACCCAAACGCCTCAGCCAGGCTGATCTGGGCGCCTCCCAGGCAATCCTCCCGTTGGCTCTGGTCAGTGGTACAGACAGCGACTCTTAAGGGCGTCCGAGGTGTCCCGAGGCCGCGTCCGGAACAGGCAGGTGGTGCTTTGGGAGCAGGGAAGGACGGCCACACATGTTCACTTTCTGGTCCTGCTGCAGCAACAGGGCAGAGAGGTTACTCAGCTGGACGATTAATATTGCAAACTGCTTACTCTTCTCGTCATACTGCAGGGCAACCTGAACCCGGGTTGCTCCCACTGCGTCTGGCTCCTCACTGTCAAAAGCAGGGGCTTCTGACCACCGAGTCTGGGAGGCACGCGGGAAAGAGAGGCCTCAGAATCCCTTGCAGCGACCTGGGCTCTGTCCGGGAAGGTTTGGTCGCTCCTCTGCACGGAAGCCTCACACACGCCACTGTCCCCGGCCATGGGTTCATCCGACACGGCAGCCGAGTCGCAGGCCACTTTGAGGCCACACCCCTGGGCCG
>NW_006296076.1:0-856 GCF_000327345.1 Myotis davidii
GTAAAAGATCCTTCTTTTTCACAGCTGCATAGTCTTCCATGGGGTAAATGTATCACAGCTTTCTTATCCGCTCATCTACTGGTGGGCACTTGGGCTATTTCTGTATCTTAGATATTGTGAATTGCGCTGCTATGAACATAGGGGTGCATATATTCTTTCTTATTGGTGTTTTGGGTTTTTTAGGATATATTCCTAGAAGTGGAATCACGGGGCCAAATGGCAGTTCCTTATTTAATTTTTTGCACAAACTTCATGTTGTTTTCCATAACGGCTACACCAATCTGCATTCCCACCAGCAGTGTATTAGGGTTTCCTATTCTCTACATCCTTGCCAGCACTTGTCATTTGTTGATATGTTGATGGTAGCCATTCTGATAGGTATAAGGTGATACCTCATTGTAGTTTGAATTTGAATCTCATCTCTCTGATGATCAGTGACTTTGAGCATTTTTTCCTATGTCTCTTGGCTATCTGTGGTTCCTCTTTGGAAAAGTGTCTATTTAGGTCCTTTGCCTATTTTTAATTGGATTGTTTGTCTTCCTTTGGTTTAATTGTATGTGTACCTTATATTTTTTGGATATTAATCCTTTATCAGATGTATCATTGGCAAATATGTTCTCCCATACAGTAGGCTCCCTTTTCATTACATTTATGGTTTCTTTTGCTGTTTAAAAGCTTTTTATTTTGATGTAGTCTAATTTGTTTTTCTCTTTTGTTCTCTTGCCCTAGTAGATGTCTCTACAAACATAATGCTGCAAGTGATATCTGAGATTTTGCTGCCTATGGTTTCTTCTATTTTTTTATGGTTTCCCAACTTATATTCAAGTACTAGAGGCCCGGTGCACAAAAATGTGTG
>NW_006296077.1:0-275 GCF_000327345.1 Myotis davidii
ATCCTCAACACTACATCTTCTTTCACTCCAAAAGGTTCTCTAAAATTAACTTAATGTACTTAGTTTTAAGTCAACTATGCACTGTACGTGCGTGCCTGCATGTGATATCTTGTGGAAGAGCCACACTCAAGGGGCCAAAGAGCCGCATGTGGCTCGTGAGCTGCAGTGTGCTGACCACTGCCCTAGGCAGATTGAATTGTGAAATCAGCTGTGGTTTGAAAAGTGTGACCTAGAGTTGGGGAAGGTAGAAGGGGGAAAGGGCATTTTTAGGCATG
>NW_006296078.1:0-247 GCF_000327345.1 Myotis davidii
TGGAGTGTACTTTTTGATTGGGCCAGGATCTTAAGAATCTTACCAAAGATAATCAGTTCTATTCCTACACGATGCCACTAATAAGGGAGCTTGGGTAATTATAAATCTCAACAACAAACCAGAGAAGCAAGCTGGGATTAGTGAGCCACACTCTGCAGATGGTCTTTGTGGGCTTCATGCAAGGAGGTTCAGGCTCAGAACCTTGGGATCTACACAATTTGTGTACCAAAGTGCCTCTGAATTACCA
>NW_006296079.1:0-262 GCF_000327345.1 Myotis davidii
GTAAGAGTGGGCCATTTTGACTCTGTCCCCATCAGAGGGAATCATGTAACTTCCCACAATCGATTGTGACATTAGCTCCAGGAGTCCCATGTTCAGAGTGAGGAAGGGCCCCTTTATCCCACATGCCCTAAGCCTTTTATCATGAATGAAGTTGTGCTTTGTACACACTTTTCTGTATCAATTTTAATGACCATGTGAATTTTCTTCTTTACACAGTTGACTCTTTTGGTTAAATCAGATGATTTAAAAATATTGAATCAGC
>NW_006296080.1:0-237 GCF_000327345.1 Myotis davidii
AGACTGGCCAGGCACCTCAGTTGGGACCCCCACACTGAAAGGGCTTTGGCCAGCCTGAAAACTGGCATCAGCCCCTTACCCAATTTGGAAAAACACCCCAGCGGGGACCCCCACCCTGAAGGGGCTGTGACCAGCCTTCAAACAGCCATCAGCCCCTCACCCAGGCTGGCCCCACCCTCATGGAGTAAGGGTCCCTGCTGGGGTCTTGGCCAGCCTGAAAATAGCCATCAGCCCCTC
>NW_006296081.1:0-7366 GCF_000327345.1 Myotis davidii
CCTTTGAGACAGCTTGGAGGGACCTGGAGTATATAGAGACAGCATGGAGGGACTTCAAGGCAAACAAGCCAGTTAGAGAAAGATAAGTATCACATGCCCTCACTCATATATAGAACCTAATGAACAAAATAAACTGATGAATAGAAGAGATTCAGAAACATAGGTGCATAAAACAGACTGACGAATCTCAGAGGAAAAGCTGGGTAAGTGGATGAGTGGGGAGAGATTAACTGGGGAAGTTATATGCACATAGGCACAGCCCATGGACACAGACAATAGTGTGGGAAAGGCCTGAGAAGGGCAGTTGTGGGGTCAGTGGGGAAAAAACGGGGACAACTCTAATACTTTCAACAATAAAGATACAGTTTTTAAAAAAAGAAATTGGTGCAGCAGCCCACACAGCATCCTTTTAAATGGCGCTAGACTCCAGAGATGGTGCTAGCAGCTAGAGATTATTGCAGCCTCAGTACAGGCAGCAGAGCAACAGCCAACTGAATGCGCACAGAAGGCCTGAGCAGCCTGGAGTCTGAGCAAGAACTGCTTCTGACATGCTGCCTCCTGGGAATGGAGTGGGGACTGATGGGAATGGAGTGGGGCCTGATGGGAATGGAGGGATGGCTGATGGGAATGGAGTGGGGACTGATGGGAATAGAGGGATGGCTGATGGGAATGGAGTGGGAACTGATGGGAATGGTGTGATGGCTGATGGGAATGGAGTGGGGACTGCAGCTGCCAATAAAATATTTGTTTTGGATGTAACAGTGACAGACACTCAAATGAGGAAGAGCCGTCAACTGTAGAATCAAGGTCCCTGGCAGATCCAGGTGCAGATACAGACTTGGATTTGTTTCCAGTTTGGTATTTTTGTTGGCAGTGATCCTTTCTAGGGTGACTATTTTAGGGGAAATTGGTCTATTTGGAGGTGATCCTTCAAGGGTTCAGATCCATGTACATGGGACAGCTTTCTCAAGCAATCTTCTGATGCTGTGGCCATGTCTGTTGTTCAGCCTTTCAGTGAAGCCGGCATCAGCAATGACCTTTTGGTAGAAACACTGAGGCACAGTAATCCTATCGCTCCAGGTGGAACAGTTGTAGTTGCAGCTAGTGACTGGCCCACAGACCCGTTTAACAATTTAACAATGGTGGCAACTATTCCTACTGGAAATGCATGTATAACCTTGAAACTGATTGATGTAAATGCATAAAGCAAATAAATTTGAATCAATTTAAAACTGGTCTGGAAAATTTTTTAAAAAGCTACTTAAAACAAACCTATGCATTACTTAAATGAAATGATGCCAACAATTCAAAATTATTTATTTGTTATCAAAATATTACAACTTCTTCCCAAGATAGCAGAGGAAGTAAAGGAAGTACTTAAATCCTCCCCAAACCACGGCGAAATTACAACTAAACTACAGAGCAAGCATCATTCAGAATCACATGAAATCTAGGTAAACAGCAGGTCCCGGGTAAGGATACAAAGGAGAAGCACCGATCCAGGCTCAGCCATGTGATGTGTGGATGATCAAATAAATTTGTAATCCCTCACCAAAAAAAAAAAAAAGAGTCCCATGGAGATGGTAGGAGGGTGGAGATGTGCAATAGTCTGGACCACGTGGAGCAGGTATCAGGACATTTTTTTTACTTTGTTCTTCTTGGTTTAAAAATAATCCCACAGTTTAACCAGTGTGGCTCAGTGGTTGAACATCGACCTAAGAACATCGACCTAAGGATGTCACTGATTCGAATCCAGCTCAGGGCACATGCCTAGGCTGCAGGCTCCATCCACAAAAGGGGTCATGTAGGAGGCAACTGATGTTTTTCTCTCCTCAATGTTTCTATCTCTCTATCCTTCTCCCTTCCTCTCTCTCAAAAGTCAATAAAAATAAAATAAAAAACCCCACAGGCTATGAAGATACCACATTTTTGTTGGGATGGATGTGGCCCAGCATGAAGGGGTGTATAGATGTGAATCCAAACAAGCCATGTGGGACAGACCCTCATGTCACAGGGTGAGAACAGAAGGGCAGTGGAGGACAGTGAGTGAGGACAGGAAGGGAGGGAGATCATCCCAGCTGGATGCAGGAGGCTTCCTCTACAGGGACAGGGCCCACGTTCTCCTGCACCCAAACCTCGCCTACCACGTCTTCTCCCCTGGACGTTCTCAGCAGACAGTTTCCCCAATTATGGTCCACGTTCTCTTTCAGCACCTCCTGGGGTCATCAGATGGGCTCCAAGGCTCCCCCACTCTGATCGGTTGTCCCCTCTGTGTTCACATCCTGGCTGCCTCGAGGGTCCTTCTGTTGTCATTTCGAGTCTGACATAGTATCACCGCGAAGACCACCAGGACCAAGCCAGCCACGCCCATCCCAGCGAGAATCGGCACTGGGTCTTGGGGTTTGGAGTCTGGAAAATGTAGATGCAAAGGTCATAGAGGTCAGGGCAGAACCCAAATCTCACGGGTTCTGTGTCAACCCTGGTTCCAACCTTCCCTTTACTTCAGCGTCCCTGTAATGTCTGAACTCAGCACCTGCTGAGTCACCTTGACAAGAGTTAGCATTGCCCAAGAACTGAGGGTGAGGGGAGAAATGGTCCCACTTGAGAAATAACTAAGAGCGGTGTGTCCACGTTCAGCCTGAGACTCAAGACCCCATGAGCTTATTCCCCTACTGCTAAGTCATCCCAGGTTCTCAACAGCTGGGGACCCCGGGTCTGTGGAGGAGGGGTTGGTATCAGGGATTCCTGAATCTCATGAGCATGAAGGAGTGAAAGTCTGGGCTGGGTCTCCTTCACTCCATCCCGCCCAGGCCCCTCCTCTCTGGGATCTGCATTTTCATCCTCACCTGGAATTGTTCATCTATTGATCCTTTCATTAACTCATTTATTTATATATTAAATATATTTTTATTGATTTCAGAGAGGAAGGGAGAGGAAAAGAGAGATAGAAACATCAATGATGAGAGGGAATTGTTGATTGGCTGCCTCCTGTCCACACGTCTGGTTCAAACTTAAGTCACAGAGAAAACTCCCCTAATTTCATTATTTAATGAGCACCCAAAGTAGGAAATTATGTCAATCTGTTTACCTATTTTGCTATAAAACCTGAGATATAAACAAAATTATTGTCATCTCCTCAGTACACTGATCCATGCAATAACTCAGTTCCACTATTCAGATATACACATGGATGATCCGTGTTGCTCAGTTGGGGTAATGTCCAAGTGGGGAATCTAAGAAGCCTTTGTAATGTGTGTCATGTGGTTAAAAGTCAGAGAAAAGATAATTATGGGGGTGGGTGTATCTGTCAGGAAAAGAAAGCCTTCCTAGTAAACCCTAATGAAACTGAAGAACGGATTGGAACATAGGGACCAATAGTGCTTTCAATATAAAATGCAAATTTGTAAATGGATTTGCCTTGACATAACTTTGGGTGTGAATTAACATTGTGCTTTGCGGTTTCATCCTATGGGATGTGGAGTGAGAAAAATAGGTATGCCATTGGGAATAAAGAAATGACATTTCCTTTGACTGCTGGGGAATATAATTTTATATCAAAGGGATAAACTGAAAAACAATCCACAGGGAGAGAAGCTTTGGGAGGCTAATAGGTCAGGGTATAAGTATGCCCACACAATAGCTTTCCTATGTGTACTCAGTGCCATTTAGAAAAGCTATAAGAATCAAACAGCTTTCTGACAAATTGCTATATTAGTTGTGCAATTGTCTAAATGGGTTGTGCATTTACTCAATTTTACAAATAGCTGTCAAAAGCTTCTGAAGTTCATTCATAAAGCTCATTTGAAAATGTGTGTGATAAGAAGACTTTATATAAAGAAGAAGTTATTCTTCATAACGAATATCTGAATTTGATCTGCTCCCAATGAAAAGAGGAATAGAATGTTTATATTTCTATCTGGACTCCATATAATGTAAGTGAAATTGTGAGTTTATAGACTGAAGTATTGCCCGAAGTTTCTCTAAAAAGAACCATAATAGACCCAGCATGAAGGGTTGTATAGATGTGAATCCAAACCAGCCGGGTGGGATGGACCCTCATGTGACAGGGTGAGAAGAGAAGAGCAGTGAAGGAGAGTGAGCGAGGACAGGGAGGGAGGGAGAGCACCCCAGTTTGGGTGTAGGAGAATGTGGGCCATATCCCTGTAGAGGATGCCTCCTGCATCCAACTGGGGTGCACAGAAACACTGAGCAGAGATGAATGCAGAGTCTGGGCAGGAGACCCCTGACCCCCATGACCTAAGGGCCCCAATGGACACACAGCACAGTTAATTTAGGCCCAGGAAACAGATGGGGATGCACAGGGGTCTGTGCCTCACCTGTGACCTCAATGTGCAGAGGGGCACTGGGCTGTGACCACACATTGGGGTTGGAGCTGAAAGAACCATAGCATCTGTAGGTCCCCCCATGGGAGGGGCTCACGGGGTCCAGAGAGAAGATGGCCTGGGCCTGTGACCTCCCATTATGGATCCTCAGTTCTGCTTCCATGTTTCGGGGTGGATCAAACTTTCCCTCCATCAGCAGATGGAAAGGGCCCGATGTGAACTGTGAGCTACAGGAGAGGGACACGTTCCCTCCTGAGGCCACCACAGGGCTTGGCTGGGCTGAGAGGGAGGGTGCAGGGTACATTCCTGTGGAAGGAGAAAGGGTCTGTGTTAAAGGGACCGTCACCCTTGCGCCCCAGGTGTGTTCTGTGAGGGGTGAAGTCCCCTGAGGTCACACTGTATTCCCTCTGCCTGTGACCTGGAGCCCATGCCGTCTCCCTTACCTGTCACCACCAGGAGCAGGGGGTCACTCCAATGTGACAGTTTGTCCTCAGTGGTGTAATATGCACACTGGTAGAGCCCTGTGTGGGATGGGGTCATGGCTTCAATGAGGAAACCGGCCTTGTTGCTAGACTCCTGTGGGATCCTTATTTCCAAGGGCTCAGAGCCCCTGTCTTTATACAGAACGTGGGCACTAGCCTGCAGATACTCCTTACACCAGATGGTCACAGAGCTCCCGTTGGTGATGAAGCGGCCCGGGTCAGCCCAGATGGAGGGACTAGGGATGAATTCTGGAAAGGAATCAGACCTGAATGGTCCGGGCGTCCTTCTCCCCTCCTTCACCAGCTGTCACACCCAGGCTCCTCCCAGATTGGTCACCACTATTCCAAACCTGTGTCTCCCCAGGTGCCTATGGGGTGACTGTGCTGAAGCAGGAGGTCAGGGGAAGCGGGTGGGAGGGGGGAAGGGAGGGAGACTCACCTGCCTGTACCTGGTCCCACGGGCCCTGACACAGCCCTGGAAGAAAGTCCCTGTGAGAACAGTCCCCGACAGCACACAGAAGCTCCAGGCCTGGTCTGGGACCCTGAGCACTGTCTCCTCACCCCAAAGGCCTGTCCTCACTGAGCCTCCTGAATCCTGGGGTCTCCCAAGGCCAGGACCTGGGAGGGGAGGGGACCCCATCCCTTCTCTTTTCCCCACTAACTCACCAAGGCACAGGAGGACAATGAAGGTCAAGGTGGTGGTGCTGTCTGCCATGGTCCCCAGTGGCACTGATGACTGATAAAGTCCACAGAGCCCAGCAGGACAAGCAGATGCGCGGGTGTGACAGGGTCCTGGTTCTGGGTGACAGGTCCCTATTTCCTCATCAGCCTCACTCTGCTCTCCCTGAAGGATGGCTGAGGACACAGCAGGTCCCGGGACCTTCAGGACCAGATCTGAGCCTCAGCAGACCCCCCCACGCCCTGCCTCCACCTCCTGTCTAACCCCAATACAGAGGGTGACCCTAGTCCCAGTCCCTGAGGGTGCAGAGCACAGGGCAGAGCAGAAGGAAGCACCAGCTCCTGCCTCCCACAGAGTCTGTGTGACCTTGGGAGTTCCCTTCTCTTTCCTGAGACTCCACACATGCACGTTTTCTCCCTTCCTTCCACCATCCCATCAGCCCAGTGATGGTTACTGAGCTGTTAACGCTCCCTCCCCACCTCCTTTCCCCAGAGCTCACCAAGGCCAAGAGGGTGGTGAGGTTCTGGGTCGGGGGGCTTCCTCACATGGTTCCCAGTGCGCAGCAGACATAAACTCCACAGAGCCTGGGGGACAAAGGCAAGAATGAGGTGTGACAAGGTCCAGTCTCCAAGTGACATGTCACTGGTTCCTCATCAGTGACCTCTCAGGAAGGGAAGTAGCCCATCCCTGGAGGGTGGGCCCTAGGAGACAGCAAGCTGTGGGACCTCTGAGACCGACCTGAGTTTCACCAGACCCCGCACACTCTGCCTCCACCTCATGCCAAACCCAAATCCAGAGGGTGACAGCCGTCCCAGGTGAGGAGGGTGGAGGAACAGGGCAGGGGAGGACCCCACCCAATTTCTGGCCCAGTTCTGACTCTGCCTTTTCTAGAACCTCTGTGAGCTTGTGTAAGACACTTCCCTTTCCTGAGCGTCTCTAAATGCAATTGCTCTTTGCTTCCCTCACTGGCCAGGAAATCAGGCAGTACTTACTGAGCAGTGACCCTGGGCCGTCACTGGCCAGACTCTGGAGAGTCGTACCTGAAGCTCAGAGATCCCTTCCCTGGACTCATGGGGCCGAGATGAAGCAGATTTTGCAGATATTTAGGCGGCACACAGTTCGTCACTGGCCAGGCTCTAGAGAGATATAGCTGAAGCTCAGGGATCCCTTCCCTGGACTCATGGGGCCGAGATGCAGCAGACTTTGCAGATATTTAGGCGGCACACAGTTCAGTTACAGCCTCATGTACCCGTTAGGAGAATAAAGGAAATGAGATAATGAGGGAGTGCTCTGTATTTTTTAAGTTGCCATAAAATAGATGCTCAGTAAAATATAGGTGGTTGAAATAAGGCCTATCTAGCTGTCTAGCTGAGCAGCCCAGCAATTGTTGAGCTCATATCTTTTTTTAATTGATTTTTAGATATAGAGCAGAAATGAGAGAGAGAGAGAGAGAGAGAGAGAGAGAGAGAGAGAGAGAGAGATTTGTTGTTCTACTTATTTATGCATTCATTGCTTGAATCTTGTATGTGGCCTTACTAGGGTTTGAACCTCCTACCTTGGCATATCGGGATGACACTCTAACCAACTGAGTCACCTGATTGCACAGAATCTTCCAACAGCTGAGTTTCTGAGTGCGGTTTGGTGTGGAGGGGAGTGTGGGTAACTGGGTGAGTTGGGTTGTGGAGGGAGAGCCATGTTTTCTGACCTGTTCAACCTGACCATTCACAGCCTTGAATACCAGTTGTGCACCTTGGATCTCTTTTGAAGGTGGTAACTGGTGGAGAGGGTGCAGCAGGCAGGCTCAGACCAGATGGGCCTATAGGAAGGGTCCTCAGGAGGTGGGGAGAGGAGAGAACTGGAGA
>NW_006296081.1:7768-8254 GCF_000327345.1 Myotis davidii
ATTTCTCAAAGGAAAGCAGGGCCCCACGGGGACTGGATTTTTCTTTCCCCACACACTTCCTTCCCTTTGCTAATTTCCTGTTTCTGTGGGTCAGCACCATCTTTTTCTTCATGGCTCTCCTTTGAAACTTCTGAGTCATTGCTGCCTTCTCTGGGCCCCTCCTCCCCTGAGCAGAGCTCCTCCCTCACACTGGGAATTCGGTCTCCAGCACTGGGGAAGCACCCACGTGGAAGGCAATCCAGTTTTCAACATGGTCACAGACAGACTTGGGAACCTTCCACAATTTATGTTATTGATTTCCCAGCAAAGGAGAATGATGTCAATGAAGAAAAAACAGATTTGAAGAAATAAATAGCTATTTCACAAATTTGCTGAAAGTCATACATTTACATGTTTAAGGAACCCCATTATACTGTATATCTTTATGTCCATGGCAACACTGATAATCATCAAACTATCAAACTAGCAAAAATAAATGGAAAAACA
>NW_006296081.1:9394-12452 GCF_000327345.1 Myotis davidii
AGTGGCCCTCGAGTCAAATAGTTTGCCCACCCCTGCTCCAGAACCTCTGTTTATGGCCCCAGGTTTACCTCTCTTATCGGACACTGGATGGCTACCTGGTGACAACATGGGAATGACAATACCCTCCTCAGAGCTAGTTCCAGTTGCAAAGACCCTGGATGTCTTCCTGTCAGTCATCGAGTTGCTCCTGGGAACCAGTGGGACCTCAAGAGCAACTTTCTAAATGGCATTTAGCCCCCACCTGGCTGGTGTGGCTCAATGGTTGAGCATTGGCCTATGAGCCAGAGGTCACAGATTCTCTATTTCTTTGCTGAGACTTCCCATTTCTTAGATTTATTTTAAGCATGTTTGTGATTGCTCATCAACACACTTTTATTATGACTGATGTACAATCCTTGTCAGCCAGTTCCAATGTCTGTGTCAGCTGGGTGTTACCAATGGTCTTTTCTCACTCAAGTTGAGATGTTCTTGGTTCTCATTATGGAGAGTGATTTTTTAAAAAATTGAAACCTGGACATGTTGGGTACTATGTGATGAGGTCCTGGATCTTCTGCTATTGAAGGCATTTTCTGACACGTGGCTGGGCTACTGACTCGTTGCTACCAGGTGGGAGGGACCCAGTCAGGTTCCCGACGTTGCCTCCTTTGACACCAATGGTGTCACTCTTGGGGCCTTAATAGCCTTAGCATTTCTGCTGTCTTCTCTCTAGTTTTTGGAATATTGTTATATTGGATGTATATGCAACGTCCAGGATTTTTACTCTGCTTTCTGGCCTGTTAGGGAGACACATGCCTCCTTCCTCTTGGTCTAAAACTGGAAGTCTGCAATGCAATTGATTTTTATCTATTAATGATGTATTTAGTGACGTTGGATAAATCCTTTTCCTAATTAGAAAAGGCCTTTATAATAGGTCTTTATACTATTATTTCCATAATAGGTCTTTATACTATTTCTGATTTTCCATGCACAACATTTGTATCCTGTGAGTAATACAGTTTATTACATACATTGAGTCTTTTTTTTTTTTTCAGGAGCCAAGACTTAAACTTTTTTTTCAATACTGTTGACATTCAATATTATTTTATATTAACTTCAGGTGTACAATGTAGTGGGTACACAATTATATACTTTACAAAGTGATCCCCTCCAATATTTCCAGTACCCACCCGGCAGTATACATAGTTATTACAATATTATTGACTGTATCCCCATGCTGTACTTTACATTCCCATGACTGTTTTGTAACTACTAGTTTGTACATCTTAATCCCTTCACTTTTTTTTTCCCCCAGTCAGTTCCCCAAGGTTCCCTTCCATCCATTCAGTCTTTATCATTTAAAAAAAACAACTTTATTTATTTGGTTGGCTCTTCCAGTGCTGAATAGAAATAGAGATAGTGAATATTCTTATCACAGGATCCATTGCAGGCAAAATGATTTCAACCACCTCCTGGCACCTTCAGGATTCAGGTGAGGGGGAGGGGTGCATGTGGGTGACCATCCCTAGTGCACCTTTAAACATTTATTTTAAGGATTATTTATTTTATGAAGAGTTTTAAGGATGCTTTGATGAGTGATAGAGAATTCTCTTTTATTTCTGAGGAGTTTTCCATTATAAATCGGTGCTGTATTTTATCAAAACTTTGCCTCTGTTGATATGGCCTCCCCCGCCTATTTCTTCTTCTAATATTTGACTTGTATTGATTAACTTTTTAAAATATGAAACCCACTATGCCTTCCTGAAAACACACCCCTGCATAGTCATGCTAGATTATCCACTTTATGTATTGATGAATCTTGTTTAAAAATACATAGGTCTTATTTTTTAGGTCATTTTATTTAGTTAGTTATTCAATTTATCTTTATTGTTGAAAGTATTACAGATGTCCCCCTTTTACCCCAGTGACCCCTGCCTCCCTGCCTCGGTCCCCTCTCCAGGCCTTTACCCCATTACCGTCTGTGTCCGTGGGTTATGCATATATGCATATAAGTGCTTTGATTGATCTCTTCTCCCCCCCACCCCCCACCCTTCCCTTTAAGGATCTTCAGTCGGTTGCATGCTTTTGTTTGAGTATTTTGTTGAGAACTCTATACCTAAGTTCATGTGAGAGGGCTTCCTGTCACGTTCCCAGTTTGCAGTTTTCTTGTTTGAATTTCTTATCAATTTATTTCTAGTCTGATAAACTGTGTTGGACGGGTATGCCTTCCTTCTCTGTTTCAGGAGAAGCTTGTGTGACTTTTGTAGTGTGTGTGTATGTGTGTGCATGTCTATGTGTAAGTCCACGCCTGCATGTATGTCTGTGCATGTCTATGTGTATGTCCGTGTGTGTGTGTGTGTGTGTGTGTGTGTGTGTATTTCATACATGCATAAGTGTTCAGAAGCACTTACCAGTGAAGCTTTCCTGACTCCAAGTTCACTTTGCAGGAACATTTTAAATCAATGTATTTAATATACACGACAGGTCAGAGTTGCAGGTTTCACACACATATGAGTGAAATCATAGGGTTCTTGTCTTTTTCTGTCCGACTTATCTCACTTAGCGTGAACTCTCCAGATCCATCCCACGTTGTGATGGGATGGCAGCACTTCGTCTTCTTTTTACGGCCGAGTAGTATTCTATGGTATATGTGACCACATCTTTATTCAGGCAGCCCCTGAGGGACACGTTGGCTGCTTCTTTGTGCTTGCGTTATGCGTTTCTAATATATACATTCATGGTTCTTAATTGTCCATTTCATAGGTTTGATGTGTAATATTTACATTATCATTCAGCAAAAGCATTCTCTCACTTCCGTTTTGGTTCTAAATTCACACATGGGTTAATGAGAAGTCTGTGTGTTTTTTAAAATTCCACAAAATAGAGATATTTTTTATCTTTAATTGTAGAATCTGGTGCCTCCCATAGGGTCCCAGAAGCTGCTGGGGTCCAAACGTGGTCTCCAGGTCACTAGCTAAGCGTCCATGAGAGCAGTTCCCATGCCTTCTGGGGGTGCCTGCAGGCCCCCTTCCTGGAGTGTGGGGCCTCCCTCTTGGCCTGGGGGAAGGCAAAGCAACAAACC
>NW_006296081.1:13205-19604 GCF_000327345.1 Myotis davidii
CTGCTGGGGGAATGAATGAAGGGGATCCTGGGGGCCTGTGGGTGAGTCACTCATTCCTGCCTCTTCCTGAGACCTGGGGCTGCACAAGGTCAGACAGAGGACGAGGGGCCAGCAAAGGGGGCCATGTAGGAGGGGCCATGGGGTCACAAGGAAACCAGGAGGAGTGAGTCACAGCAGGACGACCTGGGGGCCCAGAGGGGAGGTCAGTGTGGACGCTGCTGAGAACCAGGTGAGGTGGGACAGGGAAGGGTCCATTGGATTAAACTGGGCAACAGAAGGTCCTTGGTGGCCTGGACAGGAGCAGGGGTCTCACCCGAGGGTCCAGCTCCATGCTCTCCCCAGGCTGTGGGTCTTTCATGGCAGCATCTGCAGGGGCAGAACAGGGGTATGTCTCCTGGCAGGTCCCCGAGATCTCAGGGCTGCAGACCCCGCCTGCTCCCAGATGGGCCACTAACCCAGGGTGAGGTGCAGAGCCAGGTCACACAGTGTGGGTCTCAGTCCTTCTCACCCCTGACCCCCATCCTCCCAGCCTAACCCTCCCCATCATCTCCCCCAAACCCTGTGCCCTCGCCCCCAGGGCAGCTGTCTCTTCCTCTCACAGAGGTGCTCCTCCTGGGTGTCCACAGCTGGGCTGGAGCTGAGGGAGGAGACAGAAAGTTAGGGGCAGAGCTGGGCCACAGGATGTGGGTGTTGGGGGACTTGGGGGCAGGAATTACCTGCTCTGCAGGCCTCTGTCCTTGGCGTCTGGGTGTGTGGTCCCTGCAGGAGGTTGGACATGAACCCCTCTCTGGGCTGGACAAGAGGGACAGTCTCAGCCCTGGGAGGTTAGAACCCCCTCCCCATGAGATTCCACTGAAAACGAGGAAACCTTAACATACCTTGTGTGTAAATTTTAATATTTCATAAGATCGAAGGTGATGAATGATTACCTTAATTACATACACGTGTGCTAACATTGAGTGTTTTCTTTCTACAGTTTCCGATTTGAGATTCTGGAGAAATCCTTTTCCCAGCTGACCTTCTCCATCCATTTGGTTTTCTGTGGCTGGTGCTCTGAGCCCCCCTCCTGTGACCCAGGTCACCCCGTCCCTTACCCACCTGACATCCTGCCTTTGCGCTGACTTCGGTGTCGGAGGAGGAGGAGAAACAGGAGGATGGAGAGCAGCAGGAAAAGGGCCACGGAGACCCCGATCAGGATGTTCAGGTTCCATTTGGGAACTAGGACATGGGTGACATCATGAATGAGCCAGTGATGCCATTTAATGAGCACCTACTGTGTGCAAGGCATATGATGGGGTCTGTCACTCATCTCCTCTCACCTCACAGCAGTCATGCACCAGGGATTGCTGACCCCACCACCCACTTCACTGAGGCTCAGAGAGGTTAATCACCTGCCCCAGGTCACCCAGCCTGGATGGGGCAGGGCTGGGACTGGAAACCAGGACTGTGAGTTCCCTGTGCTGTCCTCATGGTGCCCCCACCCAAGAGGGACACCAGCTTCGAGCTCTGGGCTCCTCTGTAGGGGACTATCCATGTCTCATGGGTAACTGAGGGTCCTTCCTCATTACCACCCCCAGCACAGCATGGACAGGGAGGGGCAGGTTGAGGGCTGGACTCTGAGTATCTCCCTCATTGGTCTCCACCCTGCAGGCCCTGATGCCCCCTTGGGAAGGTCAGGCTGGGCTGGGGCTCTGCCTTCCTGAGCTCTGTGAGGCCCCAATGTCACCTCATCTCCCAGCAGCCTGTGAGCAGGATGGGACCAGGGATGAGCAGACAGGAACCCCACACTCAGAGGAGAGAAGGGACCACCCAGCCCCACAGCAGGAGCAGCAGAGCCAGGAGCTGAACCAGGACTAATCCACCCTGTTCCCTCCTCTGAGCTGAGCCTGAGCTGAGGGGTAGGACTGGGTGCCCGGACCCTTGTCCTGTCTGTCCCTCCCTGTGCAGTGTGACTGTCACTGAGACAGAGGGGACAGGCCCCATAACATCACGTCCTGGGGGCTTCCCTGTGAGGCCCCTCTCCCAGGAGGACAGGGCCAGAACCGACAGGAAATATAAGCTCTGAACAAGGATTCTCTCCTTTTACACCTGGAGACAATGAGGCCCAGGCAGGGGAAGGGGTATCCAAGTCAGTGTCCCTCGAGGGGTTAAACCACTTCATGGCTCAGCCCCTGTTCCCCATGGAGGCACCTACCACCTCCCCACGGAGACCCTCATTTACTCCTCTGTGGGCCTGACTCCATGGGGCAGGGGGGGCCGATCCTCAGAGCCTCCTGAGGATCAGGATGGGTGAGGGTTTGGTGCTGCCTTCTCCCCAGTTGAGTCCAGTTCTCCCCCCTGAGACTGGGCCCCAGCATCTCCCTCTGTCATGACCACCCCACCTGTCACCTGCCTCACTTCCCCCTCTTAGGCCTGACTCTGTGGTGGGTGAAGGGTGAACCCTCAGAGCCCGTGAAGGCCTGTGGTCCCCCTCAAATCTTTACTGGAATCCCTGCCACCCGCCGCCACTCCCACCTCTCCCGCGGGACAGAAGCGTATCCTTAATTGTCAGGGTGGCCTTAGGTCCTCTGAGAGACTCAGAACTGCCCGGGGGTGGTCTAGCTGCCTCTGAGCAGAGGGGACCCAATGGTTCATCAGCTGTGGACATGGGCCCTGTGGGTGGGGGGCTGGGATCCCAGAGGGTCCTGGGAAGGAGGACAGAAGGTGGGTGAGAATCTGGGACTGACCCTGGAGTCCCCACCTCACTCAGATCCCCTGCATCTGCCCTGTGGCCACTCAGACCCTCCCACTGCCCACCGGGCACGTTTAGGATTCAGGTGACGGGGAGGGGTGCATGTGGGTGACCATCCCTAGTGCACCACCTCCCTTTCAGCCCATTATCCTTCTGAGGACAGGACCCTTAGCTGACAGCTCAGCAGACAGGGTCAGGGGCTCCTCACCTGAGACCAGGAGCTCCATGGACTCACTGGGGAGTGACAGCAGGTAGGGGGAGGTGCTGCGTGAGCTGTAGCACCTGTAGGTGCCCCCGTGGGCTGAGGTCACAGGGCTCATGGAGAACTCCGCCTGGTACTGCTGAGCTCCATACTCTGATCTCAGACGCATTGGGGGATCGGCTGCCCCCTCCTTGGACAGAAGGAACGTGTCCCTCGGCCTCTGTGACTGACACAGCAGGGTCACGTTCACTCCTGAGGCCACCCTGGGGCCTGGCTGCACCAAGAGGGAGGGTCTGTCAGGCAGCCATCCTAGAGAAAGAGAGGCAGGGGGGTGAGGGATGCCTGCCCACCTTGTTCTGCCTTGAGAGTCACCAGGCCTCTCTCTGAGCACCCTCCTGTCTGTCTGTCTCTGTTTCTCTGAGTCTCCCCTCTCCCCTCCCACCACCTCCCTCTCCCTCTGTCTCTCTCCCTCCCTGAGGTCCTACACTTTCATTCTGGCCTCACCCCCTGAGAGCCCCAGCAGGGCCTGTGCAGAGTCTGGGTCCCTGACTGAACCCACTGGCTCCTCACCTGCCACCAGGATGTCCAGGGGGTCACTGGGGGCCGACCACTCAGAGGAGAGGTTGTATCCACCATAGCATCTGTACCTGCCCCCGTGGGAGCTGCTCTCAGTGTCCAGGGGGAAGTGGGCCTGAGAGAGCCCAGCCTGGGGCTGCAGGACAAGGCTCTGGGCGAGGTCCCGTCCCCCCTCCTTGTGCAGAGCGAATCTGTCATAGCCGACATCAGAGCGACACTGGAGGGTCAGGTTCTGTCCAGAGGCCACGATGGGGCCCTGCTGGCTCAGGAGGGAGGGCTTCCCAGACTCACCTGGGGAGACCAGACATGAATTACAGGGGCTGCTCTCCCCATAACCTCCTTCTGCTGGCCTGGCTCCCAGGTCTCACTGTCTCTCTCTGTGTCTCTGGTCCGGGAGCCACTGTGCTCCCTACGCCTACCCTTCTCACATGGGTCTCCCCTCACATAAGGAGGCCCATATGTGTCTGGTGTGTCGATCGATTAATGGACAATAACGGGACTTACCTGAAACCAGGATCTCCAGGGCATCACTGGGCTGTGAGCACACATAGGGTCTGTTCTTGGAACAGCCATAGCATCTGAACCTCCACCTGTGGCTGGGGGTCACAGGGCCCACAGGGAACTGAGCCTGGAACTGCCCACTGGGCTGTGGCTGTGAGTGCAGGACCCAGGAGAGCCTGTGATCTCCTTCCTTAGTCAGAATGAATCTGCCAAATCGCTGTCCTGAGCCACACTGGAGGGTCACGTTCCCTCCTGAGGTCATGACAGGGCTGGGCAGGGCTGACAGGCTGGGTTTGCTGTAGGATCCTAGGAGAGGAGGAGGCAGCATGTTAAATGGGCTCACACCTCCCTCATGTCCCCCAGGGCTGGGCTGTGAGAAGGGGACACCCTGAGAGCAGACCCCCCTCCTGAGGGCAGAGCCTGAGGCTGGGACCCCTGAGTGTCCTCTCACCTGTCACCACCAGCTCCAGGGTATCACTGTGCTCTGACCAGCCAGCAGGGCTGCGATACTGACAGCGATATCTACCAGCATCACCCTCTGTCATGCGGGTGATGGACAACATCACCTTGTCCCTGGGCTCCAGTGGCTTCTCTGTTTTCCATGGTGCTGTGCTTCCCTCTTTCTCCAAAAGGTACTCCTCAGCCTCTGGGTTCCCCTCACACCAGATGGTCACGGGGCTCCCCCAGGGGATCACAGGGCCTGGTTCAGCCCAGATGGTGGGCTTGGGGAGGGGTCCTGGAAGGAAACCAGTAGCTGTGTTCTAAGATATTTCGAACCCTCAGTCCCAGCTCTCAGCCCAGAATCTTCCCAGATGTTACTCGTCTGTTAGCTTAGAACACTGTCCTTCCCCAGCTGCCTTGGGGGTGGCCCTTGTCCCCAGTGAGGAGCAGGATCTGGAACACGTATAGATCCTCACCTGCCTGCATTGGAGTCCTGAGGCCCACACTCAGCCCTGGAAGAGAGTCTCTGTGAGAGATTTGCCCTGAACCCTGAGCACCTCCCTTCTCCCCAGGAGCCTCCTGAGTCCTGGGGTCCTGACAGACCAGAGCTCCCCTCCCTCTCCCATCTCACCGAGGCAGAGCAGGGCCGTGAGGGTGGGAGTCATGGCGTCTCCTCTCTTTACACCTTGCTGTGCAGATGTAAGAGGCCACAGTGTCCTCTGAACAGTCAGACACACAGGGTGTGGCCCCTGGGAGGCTGGTCCTGCCTGTGATGGTGCTCTCACCTCAGCAGCCCCACAGAAAGGGGAACATTCACTACCCAAAGGCCCGCATCTGGTTTACATGGTGAAGCTGAAATAGACCCAGAGCCTCCCGAGACACCCCTTGCAAGTGAGGTGACCCAAGGCACGTCCTTCCCTTTCAGAACCTCCCCCACGGGGTCTCCTTCCTCCTCAGCCCATCCATCAGCACCTCCCTGAGGTCCTCACCATGGACAGTGCCACCTGCACCCTGGAGACGCTTCAGGAAGATGTGGGTCCCTGTGGCCTGCAGAGTTCAATCAGCAAGGACAAGCTCACCCTCTTACTATGCAGCTCAGGGCGATGTCACTGTGACAATGAGCACAGAGGGAAATGCAGGGAAATAAGGGAAGGAAACACGTTACTTCTCCTGGCCCTGACTGTGGCTTTCTTTCTCTCACAGCTGCCTTCGAGGACTTCTCTTTTTTTCGTAGCCACAGCATCTACCACCGCTTCTTGGGGACAAACTTCTGAATCATTTTTCCTCCTCAGTGCCCCTTGCTTCCTGTGTTAAATTTTCCTCCTCACCCTATGATCCAGCCTTCAAGCTTTAGGGCACATTGGTTTGGGTTGGAGTTCTGATTTTAACTTAAATAAAATATTTATTAATTATGTCATATATTTACTGATTTATTTGTTTACTAATATTATTTTTTGCTGAATACAAGAGGCCCTTGAAGTTCTTATCAAGATCCTTGAGCAACCTTATGACCATTGTTTTGAGCTCTGTATCTAGTGGTTTGTTTGCTTCCATTTCATTAAGTTCTTTTTCTGGAGATTTCTTCTTTTTTTTCACTGGGGATACGTTTCTTTGTCACTGCATTTTGGCTTCTTCCCTGTGCTTGCTTCTAGGTATTATGTAGAGCTTCTATGTCCCCTTGAATTGGTAGGGTGGCCTTGCATAGTAGGTGTCCTGTAGGACCCAGTGGTTCAGCCTCCCCAGTTACCTGAGCTGGGCCCTCTAGGTGTGCCCATGTGTTGGCTGTGTGCACTATCTTGTTGTAGCTGAGCCTTGATTGCTATTGTCATCACTAGGAGCAATTGACCTCCAAGCCAATTGGTTGGGAGGACCAGCTGTAACTATAATGGAGGAGCTGCTGTGCAGGAGGCACTCCTATAGAGCAGGACTTGCTTCAGTGGGGTTTTGG
>NW_006296082.1:0-240 GCF_000327345.1 Myotis davidii
ATATATATATATATATATATATATATCACATTAGCACAATGCCTGGCACAGATGATCAAGTAATTGTATCTAATAATAGAGGAACATGCTAATTAATTAGCCATAACTTTGCTACCCTTCCCATTGGCTAATCAGCGAGATATGCAAATTAACTGCCAGCCAAGATGGTGGCCGGCAGCCAGGCAGCTGAAGCGCACATGAACACGGGGCTTGCTTGCTCCAGTGATGGAGGAAGTCAAC
>NW_006296083.1:0-398 GCF_000327345.1 Myotis davidii
CTCTATGAAGTCACAATACGTTCCATGAGATAAGAATCCTGTCAATGAAATAACAAGCCTCTCTGAAGTCACAATCCTGTCTATGATGAAACAATAGTCTATGAGGTAACAATCCTGTCTATGAAATAAGACTCTCTATGAAGTCACAATCCTGTCTATGATGTGAAACTACAGCCTATGAAGTAACAATCCTGTCTATGAAGTAACAATACTGTCTATGATTTCACAATCTTGTCTATGAAGTTCCAATCCTCTCTATGAAGTCACAATCAGATCTATGAAGTAACAATCTTCTCTATGAAGTCACAATACTGTCTATGATGCAACAATACACTCTATGAAGAAAAAAACCTGTCTATGAAGTCACAATCCTCTGTATGAAGTCACAATTCAGTCTA
>NW_006296084.1:0-233 GCF_000327345.1 Myotis davidii
TGAACTCACCTATTCACTTATTTAAATTTAAAAAGAATGTAATTTAAATTCAAAATATATTAAAAATATTTTCTTATATAAAACTCATGCATATTATAAAATTTTTGAAAAACATAGTTTTAAAAATTCACTCATAGGTAACACTTAACATTTTAGCATATTTTTCCTCTGTATTTACTATCTGTATTCATTTTTATTTAAAAAAAACTGTAACAGTCTGGCCGCTGTGGCTC
>NW_006296085.1:0-779 GCF_000327345.1 Myotis davidii
ATTCTATCTCGGGAAATCAAGTTCTGGGCTGAAGTGTGAGGTTGGCTCAAGTACCAAGCAGTCCCGGCTGAAGGGACGGATGCTTCAAGGGGTGAAAATCAATGATATTGACATCAAAGTAGGACAGAGGGCACTTGCAGGGTTGCTGGCGGGAGTTTAAAGTGGTTCAACATTTTTGGAGGATAATTTGGCAAAATCGATACAAATGTTCAAGGTACATCCAAGAGTCTTCTTCTAGGAATCTCATCAGCTGAGATAAAGCATGAGTGCATAAGCCCTGGTCAGAACCCAGGATGCTACTGTGGGCTCCCCTTCCATGATAGGAAAACCTGCTAACAACCTGCATTTTTAGGATAAGGTGGAATCTATATTAATGAAAGGGCAATATGCTAATTAGGCTGAACATCTTCTGGACTTCCTTCTGGACATCATTCCAGACAAAGCCATGGTGAGGGGGGGCTGAGGCAGAGGTGGTTAGAGGTGATCAGGTAGGCAGCGGAGAGCAGTTAGGGGGCTCAGGCTGGCAGAGGAGAGCAGTTAAGGGGATCAGACAATCAGAGGAGAGCAGTTAGGGGGATCAGGCCAGCAAACATATGAGCAGTTAGGAGCCAGCAGTCCCAAGGGGTCACGGATTGGAGAGGGTGCAGGCTGAGCTGAGGGAACCCCCCTCGCGTGCAAGAATTTCCTTCACCGTGCCTCTAGTAAACAGATAAAAAAAACAGAAAATATGAACAAAATATTGGCAGTACATACATATCTATCAACAATTGAATCTAAGA
>NW_006296086.1:0-445 GCF_000327345.1 Myotis davidii
GAAAGCATGCTATTGTAATATTATGATAAACAAAAAGCAACTCTTTAGCCATGCTGAAACTTACAAGGACTTTTTTAAAAAATTGAATATATTAGGGTGACATTGGTTCCCAAAACCATACAGGTTTAAGGTGAACAATTCTGTAATACATCATCTGTATATTGCATTGTGTGTCTCCTGTGGTGTCTTAATCTTCTCCTATCACTATGTATGCTTTACTATTTCCCCATCCCCATTCACTCCAGTAAACACCATATTGCTAGACTACAGTTTGTCCCCATGTACAACAATTAACTCAAAATAGATCAAAGACCTAAATATAGACCTGAAACAACAAGTTACATAGGAGACAACATAGGTACTAACCTTATGGACCTTGGTCTTATGGAGGAATTATGAATTTAACCCCAAAAGAAAGGGATGTAAAGGAAAAAAAATGAATGAG
>NW_006296086.1:4840-5253 GCF_000327345.1 Myotis davidii
CTAGGAAACAGAATACTGATTTGCTTCATTTTAGTGGCATTCAGATTATTAGGATCTGGTTTACAATGAATGAGCAAGTGCCTTTCAAAAGGAGGTTTTCCATTTTTGTTTCTGAATATGATGGCAACTTTGATTACACAGGGAGAGTTGTATCTATCTGGATCACTATTGCGATCATATTTAATGGCCATTGTTACTTCCATGGGAGCAATACCTTTTGCTGCTGCTTCAGATTGGGCTTCCTTTTCTACCTCATGTAGCATCTTGTATGATTTTGTTAATTCGTTTGTTTCATGCATGAGGTTGTTGATGTTGATCATGAGTCTTTCTGAGCAGCCCTAGTTTTCTGGCATTGCTAATCTTTCACTCATCACTTCGGTCGTATCTAAAATGTAGAGTTGAGCAAACTTCCA
>NW_006296087.1:0-264 GCF_000327345.1 Myotis davidii
CATTATATCGTGTACCCCAATCATAGAGACCCCTATGCTTTATTTCCAATAAAAGGTTTTCAGCAATGGTAGAAGCTGAGTTGAATTTCTTGCATTATAAGGAAACTAGAAGCCCAGTGCACAAAAATTTGTGCACTCGGGGGGAGGGGGTCCCTCAGCCCGGCCTGTGCCCTCTCACAGTCTGGGACCCCTCAGGGGATGACCACTTGCTGGCTTAGGCCTGCTTTCCGAGGGATTGGGCCTAAGCTGGTAATCAGACATTCC
>NW_006296088.1:0-601 GCF_000327345.1 Myotis davidii
CCATGGTAATTTAACACAAGAAATCATTGATCTACAAGATCATATTCATAACCTGAAGCTAAACTAAAGGGGGGAAATGTAGCCAGTCAAGTGAAATGAAGTTAACTAGAAGAGGACATTCTGCCAAGAAAGGGCGGGGGCCTGCAAGCGGGCCACGTCAGAACAAAGTCTTGCACGCAAGATTTATTGTTCCGAGGCAGAGTTTCCTTGGGTCCATGAGGGCATGGAAAGCCGGGAGGGTATACTGCTGCAGGTTGAAAGGGTTTTAGTACAATATAGGAAATAAGTACAAGGAAGGGTACACAGCTACCAGGTTGAAAGGTTTTAGTACAATATAGGAAATTAATAGTTTAATGTATAACTCAGCTGAGATGATCTCATAGGCATGCCTGTTTACCATTGTCACTTGCTGTACTCCACTGTTACTTGCTATACTCCCCAAATAAAAGCCAAGAGAGCATTGGAGGTTTTGCTACACGCCTGAGCGAGCGGTAGCCCTCTGTTTCTCCTAGCTCAATCCTGCTTGCCGAACTCATCTCAGCGTCACCGTTCACCTGCAGATCACCTGCACAACCTAGGTATGCGCCCTGACCAGGAATCA
>NW_006296089.1:0-485 GCF_000327345.1 Myotis davidii
GGGGGGGTAGTGTGTGATAATCTGAAATCCACTTCAAATGCCTAAAAATTACCAGTAAAAACAAACAAACAGGAAAAAACAAATATTAACTTTTGAGGGAAGGTGAGAAAAGAAAATTTCTAGGGTTTCTGGCACAAGAAACTCCACACATGATGAGAACAAATCGGTTCTACAAGCAGAAAAGTTATGGGAGATAAATTATAGACACAATTAACTCGACCTCCCCTTTATTTGAAATTGTGGGCTTTTTTCTAATGGAAATGGAAGCTCCCTTGGAGGTAACTAATCACCAACGCAATGAAATATATACTGTGGGCAGTCTTTGTACTTGCACAATCTGAGCTTAAATTCCTATTCATATTCTTGGAAGAATAACGAGGGTTCTTAGGAATTGGTTCCCAATTTCATTGCCCATGGAAATTGAAGACCTGGTGTGTTCTTTAAATATATTTTTACGGCCAAACCGGTTTGGCTCAGTGGATAGA
>NW_006296090.1:0-676 GCF_000327345.1 Myotis davidii
AATACAATGAAAACACGTTCAAACCGTTGTTACCTAACCAGTTGTTTAAATTTTATGTTCGCATCAATCTGTAGGTGTTTTTAAGGAATCTATTTAGAAAACCTCAGAATAGAAGTAAATTGAGCTCACAACACTCTCTAAATGCCGTTACTGTTCTAAGAATTCTCAATACTAAACAATGCAATTCTTCAGTGATGGATGTGGAACACTTGAATTACAAGGAAATAGAACCTTAAAACAACATGGGCAACATAAATACAATGAAAACACGTTGAAACAGTTGTTACATAACCAGTTCAGTTTTCTCGTTTTATGTTCCCATCAATCCGTTGGCGTTTTAAGGAATCTCTTCAGAAAACGTAAGAATAAAAGTTAATACAGCTCAGAACACTCTCTAAATGCAGTTACTATTCTAAGAATTCTCAATACTAAACGATGGAATTCTTCTGTGATGGATATGGAACACTTGAATTACAAGCAAATAGAAACTTAATACAACACGGGCAACATAAACACAATGAAAACACGTTCAAACAGCTCTGAAATGATGCATTTACTCTTTACATTTTCAGTTTCCATCAATCTGTTGGAGTTTTTAAGAAATGCACTTAGAAAACAAGAATTCAAGTTAATGGAGCTCAGAACACTCTCTAAATGCAGTTACTGTGATAAGAAT
>NW_006296091.1:0-2578 GCF_000327345.1 Myotis davidii
TAGTGTTAGAATGAAATATGTTTGCAGAGGAGGAAAAAAATCTTTCCATCCATCCTTCTAGGTTCTTGGCCGGGGCTCTGTAACAAAAGACAGGGGTTGAGTGTGGGGCCTAAGGTTTCTCAGGCTTACTCTTTATTGGTGAATTTAAAACATAACAGTGGGAATTTTAAGTGCAGGAAGAGAAAAAAAACAAGTTGCCCAAATTGTCAGTTATTGAACTCAGACAAGATCCTAGACATCGGAACCTCAGTGAGGGGAGGCACACTGGCTCCTTATCTAGTTATGTGGCTGGCGATGTGGTTATTCCAGAGGCCACCTCTGAAGTAAACGTCCCTTTGAGGTGAAGCCTCGGCAATCAAAGCTTAAGTCAGGTACTTGCATTCCGAAAAAGAAAAAGAAGAAAAGGAAAGAGAAAGAGAAAGAGAAAAAGAAAAAGAAGAACTTTCAGGGCTTACACTGCCCACACCTGCTTCCTTGGTTCCTCTTTTAACACGCTACAAATCTCCCTCTTGCCCAAACACCCCTCGGGAAGAGCTCTCCACTGCTTGTGAAATATTGTACTCCCCAACTCATGGGTTGCTTTCCCTTGAATAAAGGACATCAAATTCATTACTAAGTAGTTTTATTTTTATCACTTGACAGCTATTATCTTTCGGGTCTAAACACACATTTCTGCATTTTGTTCTGTGATGCTACACCAGTCGTCTGTAAGCTAGATCTCCTCCCACACCCCCACTGGCCTCTGGTTAGGTTCTCCCATTAGGAAGCACTCATGGGAGACCTCAAGGCTGAGGCTGAGAAGGAAACCTACTCATTTCCCCATGTGTGCTGATCCTATCAGCATAAGCTTAGACTCCAAAAGCAGCAATTGGTTTGCTTTTGTTTTTGTTTTCCCACACTAAGGGAAGCAGCCTAATCATATCCTTCAGAGGCAGGCACTGTCAGCAGCTGTCTCCTTCCCACAATGCAACTTGATGCAAACCCTCTGTTGACCTCCTGAAGTAGCAGCAAGCAGACAGTGGCCCCCTTCAAGGCCTAGGTCCCAAGAATTTCAGGGTCCATCTTCAAGCTCTTAGATTCTGATAACCCCAACCTCTGCTCTGTGTTCCCCAGTCCCAGAGGCGGCAGCTGCTCCAGCAATTCTCCCTATTACCTTGGTTTTCCCTCTTTGTCTATTCAGCCCTTCAGTACCCACTTAACCAATTCCTTAAATTAAATTCTTTGTTAAAATAACTAGTACAAAAAAAATACCTGGTATGATTTTTGTTACTGGACCCTGACTGAGATAATACTCCAGAGATGTTTAGAAGCTATAAATAGCAGAAATTCTCAATCGGATATAAGATATGTGGGAAATGGCAAATGGGGGATAACACACATGTGGGATATTTCGTGGATTTTTTATAACTTTGTCAACCAAAATTAATTTTAGACTGTAATAAAGAATAAAAGTACATATATGTAAGCAAAATGAACTATAGCCAGGGAAACACAAATTCAGGTAACAGCATAAATTGTGTCCCACCAACAAAAGAGAGGTCAACTTTTATAAAGAATTTTTCCATCTACAGTTCCCATTTTAGTCCATTTTATATTAATGAGATTTCTAAATTGTACACTTTTGGTAGGTCTAAATTGTACAGTTCTGATGGTCAGCATAGTTGCAAACGATGATATAATATGCATAGTTCTGAGTGGATAGGGTAGATTTTGGTCCATTGGTTGAAAGATGAAACCAGGGCTTCACCGCAGTGGGTGACTACAGGGTAAATGAGTGGGCATAGTTGGGGAAGTTGAGAGCTCAGTCCAAGGTTCATCCCTGTATACAGAGCATGTGAGGAGTCATTGTCACAAATGGCTGCTAGCCTCTTATTATTCACACAGTTTGGGCCTTTGGTTTACCATGAGAGTCCATTTCAGCAGGTAAACTCCTGGTCAGGGTTCACATCAAATGACTCTTTTTTCTTGGGGTCCACACCTTGCACCAAAATGCAGAACACTGGGAGAGAAGTAGGACTAAGAGAGGGCTGATGAGAGAGTATCTGTTCCGGTCTGCATCCGTTATGTTTAGGGACACCTCTGTAACACAACTAAGTGGAGATATCCAGCAGGAAGTTTGTTTTACGGTTCTGGAATTTTAAAGTAAAAGTTGTTCTAGAAATAAAGATTTTGAGAGCCGTTAGCATATAGACCAGCAGTCTTTAATGTAAAAAAAAAATGAGACAGTTTAGATACCTTATTAAAGTTTTCTATTTTCTTCTACAACCTGTATCAATTTCTTTTGTTTTTATTGATTTAAGAGAAGAAAGGAGAGGGGGAGAGATAGAAACATCAATGTGAGAGAGAATCATTGATCGATTGCCTCCTGCACAACCCACACTGGGGATCAAGCCTACAACCCAGGCACGTGCCCTTGGCCGGAATGGAACCCGGGACCCTTCAGTCTGCAGGCTAATGCTCTATCCACTGAGTGAAGGCAGGTAGGGCAATGCCACATAATTTCTAACTCTTTAATTTACAGAAAGAGAGCGAAGAGCACCATCGTTTACTCAAAGGGGGACCTTTCAAGTTACCCTGG
>NW_006296091.1:3578-5104 GCF_000327345.1 Myotis davidii
ACGGTCTCGACGTATATAGTCTCAAGGTTTTGTTTGTTTGTTTTGTTCTATTTTATAGTAAAGGTGTTTTTTTTTGTTTCTGTTTGTTTGTTTGTTTGTTTTTAAATTAAGGTGTTGTTAAGTTCACAGCTGTCAGTCTTTGGATGTCCAGATTCCAATACTTCCTCTTTAGAAATTGATGAGCTTTCCCAGTGTTTGGTAATGCCTAGACCTTTTCAGCCAACCAATCATCATAGAATAAGGCAGGGTCCAAGGTCGTAGTACCATATACCACTCTATCAAATCAAAACATTCCTTCTTTTTTTGTATCAATCTCCACTCCACCAAAACAAGGGAACAGAACTATTTACTGACCTGAAATAAAACATTCCATCATATTGATGTTTTAAAATCGCTTTGAGAGTAATAAGAGTGGCAGCATCTAAAAGTCTTAAAAACCATAAGCCAGTGCTACATTCATAACCAACCATTTAAAAAGGCACTTAGCACTCTAACTTATGGAGTTTTCTTCCATGTTCTTAGCTTCCTTTCCCCATCCCCATTTGATGTTCCTTCCCCCCACAATTATGTGATGAGCCAGCTTTGTGATGCAGTATTTTAAAAGACTAATGAAACTGCGACACATAGGAATTCTACATGATTTTTAGAGTCTAAGAAACCTCACACAGTCAAAGTATAAGTGGTTTGAGCCTATTTTAAAAGGTTTTGAACAAACCCAATATTGATCAAATTCCCCGGGTTTTCACCTTCCTTGGGATATACCACAACCCCTGAGGTCTGGCTTACAGTAATCACTCGATGCATTGTAGCTATTCTTGTCATTAGCATCATCTTTGTCATCAATATATAATGTGCCTACTAAAGACTTGGGAGCTGGCTAAAATGTAAATTCCCCACAAGCACATCAGAGGTAACAAATCAGAACCTCTAGGTGAGTACCTGGGAATATGAATTTTAATCAGCATTCCAGATGAGTCTGAAGCTGGGGGTCAGGGGTCAATTTGAGAGAAGGTGATTTTCTATCTGATTCAGAAGCTTGAAGAGGAAATAGAGTGATACCCGTAGCATTCTCTCCAGCTTCACAGGCACATTTGCACTTATGTTTAAATGTGTTTGATTTGAGGCTCTAAAATTTCTTCACATAAAATTAATGAATGTCCACCTGGTGTGGTTTGTGGTTGAGCATCGACCCATGCACCCAACAGGTCGCCAGTTTGATCCTGGCCGATCACATGCCTGGGATTCAGGTTCCATCCTCAGCAGGGAGCATAGAAGAAGCAGCCGAAAGATGTTGATGCTTCTCTCTCATCAAGCTTTCTCTCTCTATCCCTTCCCCTTCCTCTTTCTCTAAAGCCAATTAAAAACACATATTTAAGCCCTAACCGGTTTGGCTCAGTGGATAGAGCGTCGGCCTGTGGACTGAAAGATCCCAGGTTTGATTCCCGTCAAGGGTATGTACCTTGGTTGCGGGCACATCCCCAGTAGGGGGTGTGCAGGAGGCAGCTGATCGATGTTTCTCTCTCATC
>NW_006296091.1:5633-7834 GCF_000327345.1 Myotis davidii
TCCTCAGAGGGAGAATAAAACCTTACAATTTTTATGACTATAGTGCAGATACAAATACAGAACATATGCAGTATCTGTGGCATTAAAATTTCATGGAGGAGGGGTAAATAGGGGGAAAAAAGGTCTACAAACTTTCCTTAAGGAGAGATAATGAAAAAGTTGTTCAACCTTGATTTTCTATTTTTTTTAAATAAACAACTTTTGAATTCAGAGAATAGAGAAGAAACAAATTCCCAAAATTCTTACCACACACAGGTAGCATTATCAAGCTCATAGTGCTTATTGGGTCAAAGCCCTTATCAAACCAATTCAAAAAGAGTGGAAGTTTTTTCTAGAAATAAATGATAGAGATTTATTCAAGGTTTTTGGAGTTTGCAAATTTGGAACACAGCTAGGCAAAAACCCAGCAGTGCTTCAAAAAAGAAAGAAAAGTTAAAAGTTCATTCAGTAAAAAGTACATTCTTCAGAGGTATCAGTCCTGCCCTCAGTCCTAGGGCTGGTCCAGGAGGGTTATCAGTCAGATGTCAGTGGACAGGATGATGGATGCTAGGTGGTCCAGAGATGGGTGCCAGAGGGTCAGGCCAGGCCTGGCGGTCTGAATTATGGCCATCAGGTAGGTGTCTACATAAGTCTTTCAGGAAGTAATCAGGTGAGTGTTTGGGGGATAATTAGAGGGTAACCCGGAAAACTGGAAAGTTCAAAAAAGGCTTAAATTCCCAGGCTAGTTAGAATAAGAATGGCATTTTTCCGTATGCCTCACTTTCATAATGTTAATAATATTAGCAGCTTGGTTAAATGATTCCATTTTACATATTCCATATGTGTGGCCCTATAGGAAACCATCTTATTTGAGAAATATGATTTTTAAAAATCTGGAATCTGGCAGTATCTTTTCTTCCTGGAAGAACTCTGGTGTACTCTGACTTGCCCTCCTACCATCAGGCCATAGACACAGTTTTTCCGTATGCCTCAACTTTCATAATGTTAATAATATTAGCAGTTTGGTTAAAATGACTCCATTTTACATATTCCACATTTGTGGCCCTATAGGAAACCATCTTATTTGAGAAATATGATTTTTAAAAATCTGGAATCTGGCAGTATCTTTTCTTCCTGGAAGAACTCTGGTGTACTCTGACTTGCCCTCCTACCATCAGGCCATAGACACACACACCACCACAACGACACCACACAGCAAAAGAAAAGAAAACCCCAGCTCATCCAATGTGGTTAGAAGAAAGCAGAAGTGTAATTACACTTAGAGTGCCATCTGCTGTATTTTTTTGCCAAGTGCCTTGAACACCTCTACTAAGAGCCATATAATTTACAACTTTTCTCGGAGGCATATTACAGACTTCTTTCTTTGGATTTAACCTTTAAAAGAGTCCTAAGAATTCCTGGTAGGTATCAATTCGAGAAATATAGAATAACTACGGTTGTAGTGGGCTTTTGTCTATATTTTTGCCTGTGGTCCTGAACAAGCTATGTTTGGTGACTTCCCCACTATAGAAACTGTGGAAAAACAAATATTGGATTTCCCAGATTCCTTTTCACTTCAGACATGGGCACATGAAAGAGGGTCTACCCGTTAGGAGCATCTGTCACCTGAGCTTACAATTGGAGACTCAGAAGAGAAAAAACTGAGACTGCCAGTTCCATTCTAATGACTTGTGTCCTGTTTCTACGGACAACAATGGGAACTGTTCTAGAAGCAAGGTATAAAAACTGAGGGTCTGAGAATTCGCCCTACTTGCAAGCTAACAAGTTCACCTCCCACAGTTTCATGGATGCAGGTAGAAGACACTAGACCCTTGGGTGAAAGACAAAAACCTCTGCTACTTATGGCACATCAAGTTGCATGACATCAGTGTGTGCACCAGTTCCCTTTGTCCCTAATTCTCATAGGACAGTGCAGATGGGCCCGGGTAGTGGCCTAAACACACAATGGTTGTGTTACAGGAGAGGAACTTTTCATGGCCTGCTGGTAGAAGGGCAAGTCAGGGCACACCAGAATTCTTCCAGGAAGAGAAGAAAGGTGTTGACAGATTCCAGTGTTTTCTATCATATTTGTCTAGATTCTTTATAATGGCAATAAGCATATCTACCCTTAACTCTAGAGAGAGGGAAATGCTATCTCTATCTCCCAAGGCTTCTGCCCTGCAAATATTCTTGAAAGATAGTCTGGAGCAAAGCCTGCCAAT
>NW_006296092.1:0-566 GCF_000327345.1 Myotis davidii
CTCCTCCAAGCCTGTGTGGATTCCCACAACATAAATCTGAGAGAGGAACTGACCAGACTATTCAAAGCACAGATAGCAGTGCCCCAAACAACATGCTGAGGAGACAGAGTAGAAACATCTAGAGATGGGGGATGGTGAAGATGCCTTGCCATGCTAGCAGTCATCAGCTGTGCCTAGGTGCTGGTGGCTCTTCACAAAGACAGAAGAGGTCAGGTCTGCATTGTCATTTCTCACTGTTTGTCCACCATCCAGAACTCAAAGATCATTGCTGTCATGTCACAAGGGAACAGTGACTGGAAAGGGACCAATAAAGAACTGACAGCTGAAAAAGAAGCCTCCTATGGACTAAGTACTTAAATACCTGAAAATGATATTTAAAAGGACATTAAAAACCTCAATCGTTTTCATTGAATCTCCTTACATTTGCTTTTCAGAATAACCAATGTTGTCTCTCTTTCTTGTTCTTCTATGTTTTTGTCCAGTCTGAAGAAGCAGAATCAAAAGTTTTAAAAGGATCGGAGCCCAGCAGATGCCATACACATTTCTAAATTAATTAAGAAAACAAA
>NW_006296093.1:0-2062 GCF_000327345.1 Myotis davidii
CTTAATAATAATAAAAAAAGGAAAAAAAAAAGAGAAAGGATAATATGAATATTGTCCCCTCCACTAGAAGTTTGACCTGGAGTTCAACTGGGAGTTCATCCAGGAGTTCAACCATGGGGTGGAGCTAGCTGGCCAATCACTCACAGCTCTTCCCCTGGCTGGCCCTGCCCCAGACCCCCACCCCTATCCTGATTGGGTGTGGGGCTGGCTGGCCAACCATCCACAGCTCCTACCCCAAGCCAGCCTGGCCCAATTGGCCCCAAAACAGGCCAGGCCAGCCAGACCCCACCCATGCATGAATTCATACACTGGGTCTCTAGTCCCCAAATAAAATATTTCTTCGGAAGAAGAGATAAATGAAATGAAGCTTAGAAATTTATCTGATACAGAGTTCAGAATAATGATGGTAAAGATGCTCAACAACATGAAAAATGATATAGTAAATATGAAAACAGAAATAAAGAATGACATAGCACAAATAAAGAACACACAGCAGGCTAGGGGAAGCTGAGGATCAACTCAATGAATTAGAAGATAGGGTTGGAAAAAAAAAGAACAATTAAAAAACAAGAGGACAGCTTAAGGGAGCCATGGGACAATGTGAAATGTAACAATATTTGAAAAGCAGATGTGCCAGAAAAGGCAGAAAGGGAGAAAGGGATAAAGAATGTATGAAGAAATAATGGCAGAAAACTTATCTAATATGATAAAGAGAAAAGTCACACAAGACCAGAAAGCACAGAGAACCCCAAGCAAAAAGCACCCAAAGAGGCCCATGCCCAGACACTTCATAATTAAAATGCCAAAATTAAAGACAAAGAGAGAATCTTACAGGCAGCAAGAGAAAAACAAACTGTTACCAACAGAGGAACTCCCATAAGGCTGACACCTGATTTCTCATCAGAAACTCTATAAGCCAGAGGGAATGGCACAAAATATTAATAAATGAAAAGCAAAATTTGAAACCAAAATTACTATATCCAGCAAGGCTTTCATTCAAATTACACAGTCAAATAAAGTGTTTTTCAGACCAAAAAAAAAAAAAAAAGGCTAAAGGAATACATCACCACAAGGCTAGCATTACAAGAAATGCTAAAGGGACTGCTGTATTGAGAAGAAGAAATAGAGAAATCTAGCCATACAGAATTAAAATGGCAATAAATAAGTACCTACCAATGATAACCTTAAATATAAATGAAGTAAATGCTCCAATCAAAAGGCATAGGATAACTGAATGGATAGAAAAACATGACCCAACTATATGCTGTCTACAAGAGACCCACCTCTGACCAAAAGACACAGAGAGGATGAGAGTGAAGGGTTGGCAAAACATTTTCCATGCAATGGAAAAGAAAAAAGAGCTCAAGTAGCAATACTCATATCCAACAAAATAGACTCTTAAATGAAGGCTATCACAAGAGACAATACAGTTCACTACATAAAACTAAACAGATTGATCCAACAAGAGGATATAACCCTGGTAAAAAACACACATCCAATATAGGAGCACCTAAATATATATACTTCTAAAGGGATTTGAGGGAGAGATAGATAACAATACAATCATACTAGGGGTCTTGAACACCCCACTGATGTCACTGGATAGATCTTTCAGAAAAAACAACAAGGAAACAGTGACTCTAAGAAAACACTGGATCACATCAATTTAATTGAAATTTATAGAACATGCTGCAGAATATATATTCTTCTCAAATGTACATGAATCATTCACAAATATAGACCACATACTTATTAGGATGCAGAACAAGTCTTTAGAACTTCAAGAAGATGGAAATCATATCAAGCATATTCTGAGATCATAGTGGAATGAAATTAAAAATCAACTACCCAGCCAGAGCTGGTTTGGCTCAAAACACATAAAGGCTAAAGAGCATGTTATTAAACAATGAATGGGTTATCAATGAGATTAAGAAATAAATAAAAAAACTTCCTGGAAACAAATGAAAATGAACACAAAACAACCCAAAATCTCAGGGACACAGCAAAAACAGTCTTAAGAGAGAAGTTCAGAGAGAACCAATATGGCAGCATAAGTACACAC
>NW_006296093.1:2303-5899 GCF_000327345.1 Myotis davidii
TACTATGAATGACTATTCCAACAAACGGGACAACATAAACAAAATGGACATATTTCTAGAAAATACAATCTCCCATAACTGAATCAAGAAGAATCAGAAAACCTGAATAGGCCAATAACAACTGAGGAAATTGAAATAATAATAATAATAATAATAATAATAATAATAAGCCTTGGCAAACAAAAGCCTGGGTCCAGAAGACTTCACAGGGGAGTTTTACTAAACACTCTTTTACTAAACACTCTAAAAATAACTCATACCTATACTCCTCAAACTATACCAAAAAATCCATGAGGAAGAAACACTTCCAAAACTAGACAAAGACACCATAATAAAAAGAGAATTTCAAGCCAATACCCTGATGAACATGGATGCTAAAATCCTCAATAAAATATTAGCATATCAGATCAGGCAATATATCACAAAGATCATACACCATGACCAAGTGGGATTTATTTCCAGAATACAACATTCACCATTCAATAAATGCGATACATCACATAAATAAATTGAAAGACAAAAATCACATGATCATATCAAAAGACACACAAAAAATTCATCAAAATCCAACATAAGTTTAGATAAAAACTCTCAGCAAAGTGGGAATAGAGAAAGCATATCACAACATGCTTTATATATAAGGCTATGTATAAAGCCTATATATGAAAAACCTACTGTGAACATCATACTCAATAGGCAAAAGCTAAAATAATTTCCCCTAAGAATAAGCACAAGATAGAGATGTTCACTTTCACTATTCTTATGCAACACTAGAGGCCCAGTGCACGAATTTGTGCAAAGGTGGGGCCCTCTGGATGGCCTGTGGGGATTGGGCCAAACCCACAGTCCAATGCTGCCTGCAGCTCTACCTGCTGTACCTGTTGAGGGCTTGCACCCAATCTCCTGATTGGGAGAGGCTCATGCTGCTGCATCAGTGCTCCCCAGCCATGAGCTCTGCATCTGGTGTCCTCCTGAGGGGAGTGGCCTATGGGATCAGGCTGAAACTGGCTTTTTGACATCCTCTGAGGGGTCCCAGATTGCAAGAAGGTGCAGGCCATGCTGAGGGATTAACGGTGCACAATAAGGCCAGGGAGGGATCACGGGAGGACTCCATGGTATGTCTGGCCCATCTTGCCCAGTCCCAATTGGCTGGACCCCAGCAGCAAGCTAATCTACCGGTTGGAGCATCTGCCCCATGGTGGTCAATGCATGTCATAGCGACTGGTCAATCAATAGACTATCTGCCACCTAGTGGTCAGTGCACGTCATAGCGAGTGGTTGAGCTGCCTTAGCATATCATTAGCATATTATGATTTAATTGAACAGTTGACTGGTCACTGGGTGACTGGACACTTAGCATATTAGGCTTTTATTATATAGGATTGTGCTGGAAGTGATTAGACAAGAAGAAGAAATAAAAGGCATCCAAATTGGAAAGGAGGAGGTAAAACTCTAATTATTCACAGATAACATGATATTATACATAGAAAACCCTAAAGATTCCACCAAAAATTACTAGATTTAATAAATGAATTTGGGCATGTAGCAGGATACAATATCAAGCTCCAAATTCCAGTGGCTTCGTTATACATCAATAATGAATACTCAGAAAAAGAAACTAAACAATCCCATTTACCATAGCCACAAAAAAATGAAAACACTTAAGAATATAATTAACCAAGGAGGCAAAATATCTGTATTCAGGAAACTATAGAATGTTGAAAAAAGAGATAGAGGAAGATATAAACAAGTGGAAGAATAAACTGTGTTCATGGGTTGGTAGAATCAACATTATTAAAATGTCCATACAATCCAAGGCGATATATATTTCACAGATCTAGAACATATATTTCAACAATTTATATAGAATCAAAAAGACCCCGAATAGCTGCAGCAATTATGAGAAAGAAGAGCAAAGTTGAAGGATTCACAATATCAGATTTTAAGTTATACTACAAAGCCACCATAATCAAAACAGTCTGGTACTGGCACAAGAACAGGCATATAGGACAATGGAACAGAACAGAGAACCCATAAATGAACCCAAGCCATTATGCTCAATTAATATTTGACAAAGGAGGCAAGAACATACACTGATGTTAAGACAGTTCCTTTACTAAATGGTGTAGGGGAACTGGACAGATACATGAAAAAAAAAATGAAACTAGACCAACAACTTACACCATTCACAAGAATATACTCAAAATGGATCAAAGACTTAAAGATAAGTTGTGAAATAATAAAAATCCTAGAACAAACCATAGCAGCAAAATCTCTGATATCTCTCATAGCAATATATTTACAGATGCATTTCCTGGGGCAAAGAATACTGAGGAGAAAGTAAACAAATAGAACTACATCAAAATAAAAAGTATCTGTAAAGCAAAAGAAAACATCAACAAAACCAAAAAGGAGCCCACTATATGAAAGAACATATTTTGAAATGATATATCTTAGAAAGGGTTAATATCCAAAATATATAAAGCACTCATAAACTTAACAGAAGGAAGACAAATAATGCAATCACAAAATGAGCAAAGGACCTAAAAATACACTTCTTTAAAGAGGACATACAGATGCCAAGAGACATGAAAAAATGCTCCAAGTCACTGATGATTAGAGAGATGCAAATTAAATGACATCACCTCACACCTGTCAGCATGGCTACCATCAGTAAATCAACAAATGACAAGTGCTGGTGAGAAGCTGGAGAAAATGGAACTGCTGGTAAGAGTGCAGACTGGTGAAGCCATTAGAGGAAACAGTATGGGGTTTCCACAAAAATTAAGTATGGAGCTGCTATTTGATCCAGTTATCTCACTTCTATGAATATATCCTAGGAAACCCGAAATACAAATAAGGAAGAACATATGCACCCCTATGTTATAGCAGCACAATTTATAATAAAAAAGATCTGGAAATATCCCAAGTGCCCATCAGTAGTTGAGTGGATAAAAAAAGCTGTGGACATGTATACCATGGAATACTATGCATACATAGAAAAGAAGAATATCTTATCCTTTGAGACAGCATGGAGGTATCTGGATAGTATCATGCCAGTACCAGAGAAAGGTAAGTATCACAGGATCTTACTCATATGTAGAATTGAAGTAACAAAATAAACTGATGAACAGAGTGGATCCAGAGACTTAAAGCATGGAATAGAGTGTGGGATCTGGAGGAAGGCAGGGGTGAGTGTGGATGGGTGGGAGGTAATCAATCAAATACCTTGTATGCATTTATGCATGGCCCATGGACACGTACAATGGGGTGCCGAGGTCCTGGGGCAGGGGGTGGGTGGGGGTGGAGTGGAGTGCATCATTGGGGGAAAGGAGACATATGTATTAATTTCAACAATTATGAATTATTTTTAAAGAATTAAGAAGCCTTACTGTTTCCACAACATTCTAAAGTGAACTACCCCAAAGGCAGAGCTACTATCCATGTAAATATATATTATTTGATCTCTATCCAAGTAACAAGACCAATTTGGAACTATTAGGCTTGTTGGGCAATTTTATTCAGGTAAATAAGGAACTTTAATTATGTTTACCATGGGAGTTATTAAATATCTAGTGTGGTAACATTCCTGCTGC
>NW_006296093.1:5945-13996 GCF_000327345.1 Myotis davidii
TATCTATAAAAAATTCAAGCAGCAGTATTAAGAAGTGTCCAGTAAACTATTTTTATGATTAAGGTGAACACTCATAGGAATAAGCAAAAATGCTATTGTGGATGTGTTTATCTTCTAAAGAAAGTAGCCAAGTTGTTGATTTAAGATTGTTACATTGAGCTCTAACTGGTTTGGCTCAGTGGATAGAGTATTGAACTGAGGACTGAAGGATCCCAGGTTCCATTCTGGTCAAGAGCATGTACCTTGGTTGAGGGTACATCCTAGTAGTGGGTGTGCAGGAGGCAGCCAATTGATGTTTCTAAGTCTTATCCCTTTCCGTCCTCTTGAAGCATAGTAACCTCCATCTTGGGTAAAAACTGCTGTTTAAAATTTTTAACCCTGCTATTCTGGCTTCTGTAAACATTTGCTTTCTTAAATAATAGGGAAAATAAGACTACTTCCATTCCAGAGAGGCTATAAACTATGCCTCGGACAGAGTTGTCAGTGCTGGCACCAGGCCAGGCCTTAAGAGATGGTCTCATGGCCCTGTCCCAGCAAACAGGACGTTTTCTCAGAAGGTCCGGAAGTCTCATTCTAAATTTGGGAAACAAAAACTGAAAAACATATAAATTGAAAAGACTTCCACCATATTTGGGCCCCAGAATCTGAGAAGCAATAGTTCCTCTCGGACTGCTAGCACTAGCGATAATGTACAGGACTCCAAATAAAATTGGCTTATTGATTAAGGCATCCTCTGATTTACAATATAACACTCTGTAAAAAAAATCAATAAAATATATTTTTTTTAAAAATTGTTACATTGAGTTCAAGTGAAATTAGGTGCAGAAGGCAAGATCCAGCCCACTAACAGTGTTAAATATGATGAGAATTAGGAGAATATTTAATAGAATGAGAAACAAGGAGAAAGGAGAGCTCATAACTATATTTTGTTTGTTTGCTTAATATGTCTATAGCATTGATGGGTGTCAAACAAGGAGGGAGCCCTTTGTCTACTGACTCTAGTTGCTGACTAGAAGAGTCTGTAGTCTATGATGATCTCATTTTTTTTTTTTTTTTGTTAAAATTTCTGTAATTAAGATGCCCCAGAGTGGAAATTTTAGAAAACTCTGTAGAGCTTTTACAGCTTGTTTCCATCCTGGGTTCCAGCCAATTGGGTCAGGTCAATTTGATCTTAATAAGACATATAAAGGCTGGGCCATTAATGAAAAATGTGGAACCCAATTGTGATAATATTGCATCAAACCCAGAAATTCTCTAGGCTGCTTTCTTCTTGATTTTTGTGCGTTTTGTTTATTTTTTTAAAAGAAGAAAATATAGGATTCCTGAGACTTTGTGGATTAATTAGTAGCCCATCCTTATATATTAATTAACCAAAGTACTTTATCTGGGATATATAGAATCACAGCTTGTTCCTTGATACCCATATCCCTTTATAGCTAGTTGTTATAATAGATATATTGTGTCCTTTTGGGAGTCTAGTAATTTTCTAAAGCATAAAACTAAGTCACCCACATACTGGATTAGAGTGAAATATCTATGAAATGTACATAGTTTAAATCAGCTTTTAGTAGCTAAGACAAAAGGTGGGACTCTACATATATTCCTGAGCCATTTAATATATTCCTGTCCAAGTAAATTTGTAATCTTCTCAGGTGAAAGCAAAAAAAAAAATATTGACTCTCTAATGGAATGATGAAAAAGGAACTACATAAATTTATTATTGAAAATATTGACAGTCCACAGGAATGGATTTGAAACTATGGAATGTCTGAGGATAACTAGCTTAGATATAGCTCTTAGACTTGCACACATCTATAGATTTGCCCAGTTGGTTTCTGCATTAGAGTAATCAGAGAATTATGGCGGTAGATACATGGAACTTTAAGCCTTCATTTCTTATGGTAATTTTAATTTCTCCTAAACTATTACTAAGGAGAAAAGGAAAAGCCTCTTGCCATCCTCAGAATAGCTCTATGCTTGTTTCTGTTTGGTTTTTTTTTCTAAATTCTATTTTAGTTTTCAATAATCCTTAAAATGGATAGACGTCTCTTCAAGAATTTTCCTGAGAACTTTATGAGAAGAATTAGCTCGGAAAACAGGCAGACAAGGCAGGGTTCCAGTGGGAAACAAAGGCAGGGGCAGACACAGCAATTTGAGCATCCTAATCACAGAAACCAACCATGCTCAAATCTATAAATATAAAAGCTTAAGCAACCATCCCACCATTCAACCATCTGATCAAGCTATGACGTGCACTAACCACCAGGGGCAGGGGCCAGATGCTTAACACAGGAAGCTGCCAAGCTGCAGTGACTTGGCAGCTTCAGTTCTCAGGTGACACACCCAGAACCAGAGAGGAAGGAGTCCAATTCTGGGTCATGTCATCGGACAACCACCCTCTCACAATCCAGGACCCCTCAGGGAATGTCAGAGAGCTGATTTCAGCCCTTCCCCTCAGTACAGACTGAGGGACCGCACCTGCCAGAGGGACCCTGCTCACTCCTCAGATGCTGCCCCAGGTGTGACCCGTTGGGGTGGGGGACTGCAGAAGGTTGGCTCCAGGGCTTGTCCTGTCCATCTTGCTCAGTCTCACCCTGCTGGTCACCTTCTAATTAATTACCTTTCAATGTGCAGGAATCTGTGCACTCAAGCACTAGTAATAGAGTACTTTGGAAACAGAGTGGGAGACATGGGAAACCAAGAGAGTCCTTGCAATAACAAGGTGTACTGATGAATAGAAAAAGAGAAAGTTCAGGTCTCTTGCTGGGCAAGAACAATGAGAAAATCAATTAAGTGGCAACACAGGTAGATAAAGAGCAGGCTCATAGCATATATATATATATACCCCTAAACTACAAGAATTAATGGGCAACACACTACTGTCTCTCCCACCACCTTCTTACCCCAAATCAAATCTGCTTGTAATAAATTTTCCACACTTTTCCACTTTTCCTTAAATCTTCTAGTCTGCAAAGCTTTTTTTTTTTTTTTTTTTTTTTTTGTTTTTTTTGTTTTTTTTTTTTTTTTGGCATTGTGAGACATAACCCTGGGGGAAAATACCTTGACTTACTATCTGGCTATCAACTTTGGGGGTGCATCCTGGATTCAACCTCATACATCAAAGGGTCTGCCTACAGACTGTATTGCTTCTTTTGATAATTTTGTAGGCATTCCTAGGTTACCGTCAGCCTTTTAATCAGGTTGCCATCTCCAGTGGGCATTTTTCTCTTTCACTTTTCAAATGTGGTCTCTGGCCTTTGGGCCATTTAAAGTGGGCATGGGTCTGCCAGTTAAATGTCCCTAGGGCAGCTACCACATAAAAAGTATCCCTTGGAAGGTTAAATTGGTTGTCAAACTGGGGTAGAGAGCAGTAGGCTTCCTGCCATTTATAAGACAAAGTCTGACCAATGACTAAATGCATACTTGGGTGCCTTACCCAGGCTCCGAAGATCAGCGAGTCAAAATCTGCCCTCTGATTTAAGAATCTCAAATGTCCTTTCATCAGTAAGGACCTCACAGCGGTGTTTTGGGTTGAACCCTAAAATATGCATGGGCCTCATAGTGACTCCAGAATATAACTGTAATTGAACTCTGACCCATCCAGGGAGTGCACATAAGAGCTGGTCACCCAGCATTCCAAGTTATGGCTATTTTAGACAGACAGGGGGAGAAACTGAGGCACATCAAAGGAGATGACCAGCATTTTCACTGCCTCTGGGAGCTCCCACCACAAACAGCACACTTGTACCAACTACATACAGCCCAACCCTGGCCTGTTTCCTTATTAGGATTTCTGTTTCCAGAGATCCACTCTAACTTTCCTGCCTTTTTCCTTCTCTTGCCTGAGATATGGGGTAAAGGGATACTAAGTTAATCTGGCATTCTTGGTGTCCTGTACCACAGTTGGACCCAGTCATGCATGAGCAGATGATTTCATCATCCCTTCAATGCCTCTTTGGACCTAACCCTCAGAGGTCTGATTTCTTCCAGCTCCTTGCAGTGACATTGGGAGGACCAGAGGGGATTCAGGTCTTCAATAGAATGTTAGGAGAGTCATGGAGGGAATACCCTTGAGGGAAACATCCCTGATGTTCATACCACACCATGTGCTGGTGAGCATATGAAACAGGATTGCGCAGTAGATCAGGGCATTTTCCACACATTAGGGCAGTAGATTCCCAGACAGAATGGAGGAGGAATACAAGGTTCGGATTTACAACAGTGCTTGAGGCCTTTCAGCCCTATCTACAGTGCTCCCCTCCAGTTCCTAGAGTTCGGTTCCTGGATGCCTTTTTTCCCCTGACCAAAGAAGTCACTAATGGGCACAGAATCTTGGTGCTGACCAACAAGGGATACCATTCTTTTTACATTTGTCCTTCCTTTGTGATAGATATGCAGAGGCCATGAGTCTATGATAAGTTGGACCAGGAAGAGGGCTACCTCTATTGAGTCCCAGTTGTGGGCCCCAGGTTGGTGTTCATCACTGCAAGAAGTTTTCTGTTGATCTCTTCTCTCTCTCCTGCTCAGGGAGGTCAGTGGGTACTTTGGAAACATTGGAACCATCTCAGACAAGAACATGGGTTAGTCCAGGCTTCCCCATATCTGGAAGAGGGCGGGTGCCTGTTCACAGGTAGGACCACACTAGTAAGTGTGCACAGTTCAGTAGGTCAACTATGTTAATGGGTGAATACTAACAGGTTTTCTTCACAGCACACAGTTTTTGCACACCCTAGGTCTCTCCAGTAACTGAGACTTTCTGCAACCCTCTTTTGTGGTTGTACACAAAGAGCCACTCATCTCATATCCCTTTCTAGGAGGGGCTGCCCCAAACAGAGAAGGGAAGATCACAGAGGATACTGGACATCATATTGTGTGTTTTATTACAGATGGGAGCCACTTCATCCACAACCTATGCAGATAGCCCTCTGGGTTGTATTCTTAAACATTAGGACACATTAGGAACTCAGACTCTTAAAAAGAAATGCCTATTTTTCTTTTGTACCCAGACCTGATCTCAATATGAACTAGCAGATAGAGAGACATGGCCCCAGAAGGGAGCTTAAAGTATAGCACCATTTTACTAGTCCTATTTTGTAGAAGGAAAGGGAATGGTCAGAAATTTCTTATGTCGAGCCTTACTTTTCATTAAGCGGTAAACCAAATCTGTATAAAGGCTGTAAGATTGCCCTCTTTCTGCTGGCAATAATAACACAGGATCTGCCAGAGAAAAAGGCAGAGGTCACCCCATCTCCAGCACCTTTTTGTGAGCCCTTCTTTCCACAATATTCAGTGCCCCCCGAGGAAATATCTCCCACGTTCAGGGCTAACACATCAGTGGAAAGCCAAATCTGACCCATCCTAGGGTTTATAATCCTTAGTTGAACAAGCTGATGGAGAGTTTGGTCCTACCATAATATAGATCCCCTTCTCATTACAAGATTTGAGACAGATCAAGAGTGATTAAGGGAAATTTTCAGGTGATCCTGATAAATATATTGAGGTCTTCCAAAGCCTTACTCAAATGTTTGATCTATTCTATGGAGACATAGTGTTACTTTTGGGTTAGATTCTGTCTCTTACTGAAAAACAGTCTGTATTAGGAAAGGCAGGAGAATTTGGAGACCAGGTCTCAGGGTTTCCTGTATTCTGAAGAAAGGAGGAATAATTGCCAACAGGAGGGAGGCAGTTCCCCCAATGTATTCCAATTGGAATACTGACTTTGAAATGTGAAAAATAAGGCACTGTCAGGCCTGCATTATTGAGGTCCTTAGGCACAGCAAAACCAAATCTGTTAATTACTCTAAGCTTGCCATCATTACTCAAGGGGCTGATGAAAACCTCTTGCCTTTTTGGACAAGCTCAAGGAGGCACTGGGTAAGCACACCAATATTATTCCAAATACAACAGAGGGACAACTGATTTTAAAGGATAGCTTTATCACCCAGTTGGCTCCAAACATCAGAAGAAAGTTACATAAATTGGCTATTAGTCCCAAAAGTACCTTAGAAAGTCTGAAAGTTGCCACCTCTGTATTTTACAACAGGGACCAAAAGGAAGTAGAAAGATGGAACAAGAGGGATCACACTAAGGTTATGAAAATGGAGAAGGTTATAGTAGCTGTGCTCCAGGAGGCCAATATGTTTGTCAGGTCAGAACCGGTAGGCAGGTGGTCAATCCTGGTCACTTGTTACAACTGTGGTCAAGCTGGACATATGCGACAGACTTGCCCCAAGAGGTACAGCCCCCTAAGCCTTGTCCTATCTGTAAGGAGACCAATGGAAGTTGGTGTGCCCTCAAGTATGAATATTCCAAGGAGCAGAGCCCATAACCCAGCTTGAACTGGCCCAGAAGAACTCCTGGGGCTCCCTATCCAACTCCACTTAGGACTGTCATCTCCTCCCAGGAGTCCCAGATAATCCAGACTGTCTAGGGCAAGGAAATTAACTTCCTCCTTGATACAGATGCCACCTTCTCCGTACTTCTTTCAAACCCTGGAAAACCATCTTTAGAGACTGTGACCATTATAAGCACGTCTGGGATGATAGAGATATTTTTCTCAGCCTTTAGGTTGTAGACATTATTGACTTCCAGGGGTACAAATGTATACTGGAAAATGGAAACTAGTTCAAGACTTATAGTTAGTAAATGAAACAGTGATTTCCATTCATCCTGTTGTTTCCAACCCTGAATGATTGGTTCCTCATTGATCTTAGTTGAAAATTTATCTTTTATTAGAGGCCCAGTGCATAAATTCAGAAACCAGTGGGGTCCCTTGGCCTGGCCTATGGTATTGGGTCGAAAATGGCTCTCCAACATCCCCCAAGAGGTCCTGGATTGCAAGAGGGTGCAGGCCAGGCTGAGGGACCCTACTGGTTCCTTGATTGGGACCAGGAAAAGACGTGGGAGGTTAGCCAGCCAGGGAGGGCTCTGGGCTGTGTCTGGCCCATATCACTCAGTCCCGATTGGCCGGACCCCAGCAGCTACAAAGCATCTTCCCCCTGGTGGTCAGTGTATGGTATAGTGAGTGTTTGAGTGGCCGTAGCATATCATTAGCATATTATCCTTTGATTGGTTGAATGGCCAACCAGTTGAGTGGACACTTAGCATATTAGGCTTTTATTATATAGGATGAGAATAGGACTACAGGAGCATCCCAACTCAACCCTCAGGGGGTGCTCCAACCCCTCACAGGAATTTCCCTGATAAGGACCCTCTCTGTGTGGTCAGTGTCAGTGGCATAAGCATATACTACACTCACTCTTGCTCTTCAGTGGATTTTTCACCTTGCCTAGAATATGTTGAGCTTCTCTTCCTTTGTGGAAGCAGTTCTTATCTTTGTCTCCCCATTAATTAGATGGGCATATATACATTGGTCTTTCTTGCCCCTGACATTCATATTGACCCCAATAATCAATCCTATAGGCTGCCCCTTAAAGTGCCTGCTATGACACTGTGTGCCATAGTGCTCTCTCTCCTCCTCTCTTTAACAGCAATTGCCAAAATTGTGGGATGGCTACTGGGATGGGAGGACTTGTTACTTCCCTGACCTATTATTACCAAAGCTTATCCAAACACCTGGCTGTAAGCTGAGAGACTATAGGCAAAGGCCTGTGCAGGAACAATTAGATTCTCTTTCTAGGATTGTATTCTATAATCACAAGGGATTAGACCTTTTCACTGCTGAGAAGGTGGTCTATACCTATTTCTAAAGGAGGAGTGTTGTTTTTATATGAACCAATTTGGCATTGTAAAAGATGCACAAAGAACCTAGCTAATAAACCATCAGACATTCAACAAAATTTCTCAGGTTCTTGGGTCAATTGACATCCAAAATAAATTGACTCTCATGGCTCCTACCTTTAGCCAGACCCCGTAGTCCTGGCCTTGCCTATTAAACCTCCTGACTTGTTTTGTTTCTTCTCTTATAGAGGCATTAAAACTACAGATGGCCTTCCAATTGCAGCCCTAGATTGAGATGACTGCCTTTTACTGTAGACTCCTTAGACTTCCCGCTTCCCAATGGGACCTGACTACTGCCCCCCCCCACCAAT
>NW_006296093.1:14067-18728 GCF_000327345.1 Myotis davidii
TCCTAATCAGGGGGAACTGAGAGAAGTTCGCTTGACATGCAGGCAGACAGGGCAGGGGTCCAGTGGGAAACAAAGGCAGATGGATTATAGGCAGGGGCAGAGACAACAGTTTGAGTAGCCTAATCACAGAAACCAACCATCCTATCTAATAAAAGACAAAAGGGGTAATTAACCATACCTCTGCTATGCTTCCCATTGGCTAATCAGCAAGATATGCAAATTAACTGCCGACAAAGATGGCAGCCGGTAGCCATGCAGCTGAAGCGAGCAGGAGGTTTGCTTGCTTCAGTGAGGGAGGAAGCCAAGGTTCCCTGCTTTCTGTGGCCCAGCTCTGAGCCTGAAAGCAACAAAGTTTCAATTAGAAGCTAAACAAACCCCAGATGCCTGCTTTCAGCCAGCCGTGGCCTCAGAGCTAAGAGGGCCAGAGACGGCAACAGAGTTTCAATTATAGAAGGTAAATAAATCCCAGAATAAAAAAAAAAGAAAAAAGGAGAGGCTGGGAGCTTCAGTTGCCGACCAGCCTGAAAATGGCCCTCAACGTCACTATGACACACACTGACCACCAGGGGCCAGACACTCAATGCAGGAGCTGCCCTCTGGTGGTCAGTCGCTCTCACAGGGGACTGACCACAAGCCAGGCTGATGGCTACCAGTACAGCAGTGATGAAGGGGAGCCTCTCCTGCCTCCTCAACAGCACTAAGGATGTCTGACTGCAGCTTAGGTCTGCTCCCCGCTGGCAAGTCGACATCCCCGGAGGGCTGCCGGGCTGCCAGAGGGATGTCTGATTGCCATCTTAGTCCCAATCCCCTGGGGAGCAGACCTAAGCCTGCAGGTGGTCATCCCCTGAGGGGTCCCAGACTGCAAGAGGGCACAGGCCAGGCTGAGGGACCCCTGCCCCCGAGTGCACAAATTTTTGTGCACCAGGCCTCTTGTACTCAAATGATAGAATGATTTTGGACACAGAGTGGGATGCATGGAAAAAAACAAAGGAGGGGCTACAACAATAAGGTGTAGTGATGCATAGAAACATAGGAAGTTCAGGTTCATTGCTAGGTAAGAATAATGAGGGAATCTATTGGGTGGCAAGACAGGTAGATAAAGAGCAGGATTGTAGCACATATCTAGACTACAAGGCTTTGTGGGTAGCCCATTACTGTCCTTTCCTTCCTAACCCCCCAAATCTTCTGGTCTGTGGAGCTCATTCTTTGGTGTTGCAAAACAACCTGGAGGAGAAAACCTTGGCTCACTGTTCCAGTTATCACTTGTTTAGTAATTTTGTTGCTTTTGCTCTCAGAAACCAGTAGGTATACTAATTGGAATATATTAAAATAACCAGGATTACATGTTCTAACAGTTAAAGTTCTTTGTGAACCCATCAGGCTTCCTAGAGAAAATTGGGAACAATTTCTGATTCCTCTCTGGCTCAGACCATCTTTTCTCCAAAGAGAGCTATTAGAATTCTTATTTTCATTTTTCTTTAAGTTCATAGAAGTGGTGGCAGAGCAGATAGGGAAGGAAGAAGGAAGAGAAAAGGTAAGTCTCTATAAGAAAGTTCAATGAGCAAGGGATATAATGGAGTAGGTACAGAAGGGGGAAGAAAGGGGTTTAGACATTTATTAATTTTGGGAGAGTTTAGAGACATTGTCTAAATCTTATTAATTTCTTTTCTTTAATCTTTACTATTGAAAGTATTACAGATGACCCCTTTTGTCCCTCTTACCTCCTCCATCCTATACCTGCCCCTCCCAGGCCTTCATTACTCTGTTGTCTCTGTCCATGTGCTTTGCATATATCAATATAATATCTGGTTAATATTTCCCCATCTCCCCATTTTTTATTTCCAAGATTTTTTAAAACAGATTCATCTGTGCTTTCCCTAGCTTCTAATGTCCAAATTAGTATACACTTACCACTCATTCATTCAGTTTAATTTTAGAGCTGGCACTTTTATTTTCTTATTTTTGTATGCAAATAATTAATTTAGATACCCAAAGAAAACTGCATTTGGTCCATTTAAGTTAATATTTTCTGGTTAAATCTTCCCATTTCTGTAAAGCACTTGCAAATAAAAGGTTTCTGTCAGGAGTATTAATGAGGGCTGCTGTCTGGAGGTACCTGCCTTGGAGGCACAATTTCCCATGTTAATTTTAGTGAGGTGTGTTTTGTTGTTGTTGTTGTTGTTTTATAACTGCAGGGTCTGTGCATATGTTAATGGAGTGGATCAAAGTGATCCAAGAGTGCTGCTTATGGGTTGTGTTGCACAAGGCTTTCACCCCTTGTTTTGCATTCAATCGTTATATGTGTCTTGGTTTCTTTCCCCAGCTATTTAATACAGTTGTGTGGACTCAGAGTGCTAGCACACCAACCTTTATATGTGTCCTCAAAGTGAGAGATGTTAACTTTAAATGCAGGCAGACAGGGCAGGGATCCAGTAGGAAACAAAAGCAGATGGAACATAGGCAGGGCAGCCTAATCACAGGAACCAACCATGCAGAAATAATGAAATGTTTCTGTACTCAAAGTGGGAGGCATGGGAAACCAAGGGAGGACCTGCAATAGTAAGGTGTACTGACACATAGAAACAGAGAAAGTTCAGCATAGGAACAGAGAAAAAACACATAGAAAGAGGGAAAGTTCAGGTCCATGCTGGGAAAGAACAACTGAGGGAATTGATCAGGTGATGACACAGATAGTTTTAGAAGAAGGCTTATATCAAATATATGCCCCTGGACTACAAGGCTTCACAGGGTAGCCCCTTATTAGGTCCCCCTCCCCTTTTGGGGAATCTGAATCGGCTTGCAATAAAATTTCCACACTTTTGCTTAAATCTTCTGTTCCTCAGAGCTCATTCTTCAGAGTTGCAAGATATGACCCAAAGGAAAAATACCATTGGCTCATCATTCTAATTATTAAGAGGAGTCAATTGTTTAATTACACTTGAGTTGGGATTTCTCTATGAGCTTTCTGCTCTACATAAGGAATGACTTCTGACATTTGCACAAATATTCTCAGTCATCTAAGAACACTTGAAATTTGGGTTGGAGGGAACATGTGCCCCTTATGTTGGGAACTGAACAAATTTGGCTCTCATTTATACATCAAACATTTTTGTTCAGACTCAGAAAGCAATTTCAATTGAAAAACCAAAGTTAAAAACCAGCCCCATTTTTTTTCCTCCTGTTTCACCTTAGCCTGGGTTCTGTCAACGCTTAACCTGAGTTCCAACTCCAGGATTTAAAAATACAGCTCAAATAGGAAAGTCCTCAATCCAAGAGAAAACTCACTCAAGTTCACCAAATGTGCCTGGCTCAATGGGTCCCTTGCTGAGTCCTACCACAGGGTCCAGGTGGTTTTGGTTGAACTTATTTGGAATTCTGATGCAATACCAAGTAAATATCAATGGAAGAAACACTCAAATATATAATGTTTATTTGAGTCAAACTGTCACAATTGCCAGGAAGCAAATTCTTAATGCACTTAGGTAATGCATCAGAGAATAGAAGTTTGTACCATATTTCATACAGTACATTACAATAAAAGAGAAGATATAAGTGGGTTAGATGAAAGTCGTTGGTGATAAATTAGGGAGACAGGAGAAAACAAAGCTGGGAAATCTCTGATATTGGATAAAAAGTAAAATGATACATCTTTCACATAGGTGGGTATGAGATAGTTAATATTTAACAATTACAGGATAACAATAACAATGAGGGAATTTGTATTCTCTGCCTTGATGTATTGGTTGTGCTCTGAGGGGTCTGGTAAAAGGGAAGATTCAAAGCTATCTATATATACACTAATAAAATCAAACATGCAAATTGACTGTACCTTTGCTACACCTTAAGTAATGCCCACCAGCCAGTCAGAGCAACTATATGCAAATTAACCCAACCAATATGGGGGTCGGCAGCCACAGAGCTGGAGCAAGCTGGAGCAAGCACTGGTTGCCCCAGTGATGGAGGAAGCCAAGCTTCCCACCTGCTGTGCCTGGCTCTGAGCTCCACTGAAGGCAACAAAGTTTCAATTATAGAAGATAAATAAACCCCAGATACCTGCTTTCAGCCAGCCGTGGCCACAAAGCCGGAGCGAGCAGGAGGCTTGGGTTGCCCCTGGTGATGGAAGAAGCTAAGCTTTCCACTCGCCTGGGCCGACTCTTAGCTCCTCTCAAGGCTACAAAGTTTTAATTATAGAAGGTAAATAAATCCCAGAATAAAAAAGAAAAGAAAAAAAAAGAGAGGCTGGAAGGGAGGAGGCTTGACCAGCCTGAAAACAGCCTTCAGCCCCTAACACAGACTGACCAGGCACCCCAGTGAGACCCCCCACACTAAAGGGGGTGTGGCCAGCATAGAAACAGCCATCAGCCTGTCATCCAGGCTGGCCAGGCACCCCAGTAGGAACCCCCACCCTAAAGGGGGTGCTACCAGCCTGAAAACAGCTGTCAGTCCATCATCCAGGCTTGCCAGGCACCACAGTGGGGATCCCCACCCTGAAGGGAGTGTGACCAGCTGCAAACAGCCATCAGCCTGTCATCCAGGCTGGCCAGGCACCCCAGTGAGGATCCCCACACTGAAGGGGGTACGAATAGCTGCAAACAGCCTTCAGCCCCTCACCCAGGCTGGCCAGGAACCCAAGCAGGAACCCAATCCTGATCCGGGACAAC
>NW_006296093.1:19677-20448 GCF_000327345.1 Myotis davidii
GGGCCTTGCTGAGGCCACAGAGAAAGATCCCAAGGCAATCTGAGCCTTTATTTTTATAGTCAGAGGTAAACAAGGTAGTGGTTACCAAAGTTACACTATTCTTGTGAGTTTCACTTGTTTTTGTTCTTGTGAGTTTCACTTGTTTTTGTTCTTGTAAGTTTCACTTGTTTACACCATGGTTATACTTCCTGCACTTCCCCAGCCCATCAGATTCCCGGATAAGATCTAGGGAGTGTTATAAGGTCAAGCCTAATTATGCTAAGAGGACTTTGCCCTCTAAGCTAGGGCTTATTTGTGACTTTGCCAGCAAGTCAGTCCCAGGCTTAACCCTATATCAGTTTCCCACACAGGACACCCTTCAAGGTAAATCAGCTGGCCCCCACATGTGCACCAGGCCTCTATCCTATATAGTAAAAGGGTAATATGCCTCCCAGCACCGGGATCAGCAGAGGAGCGAGGCCTCCCTAACCTGGGATCAGTGGAGCCACACGGCCTCACGCCCTGGGATCAGCAGAGTCGCAAGGCCTCCTGGCACCAGGATCAGCGGAGTAGTGAGGCCTCCCAGTACTGGGATCAGTAGAGCCACGAGGCCTCCTGGCCCCTGGAATAGCATGACAGGGAACAGCGCCCAAACCCCCTGATCGCCCTGCGGCTCTGTGTGTGACAGGGCACAGGGCCAAAACCTTCCTATCCACCCTGCTCTGTTCATGACAGGGGAAGGCGCCCCAACCCCCTGATTGGCCCTGCTCTGTGCCTGATAGGGGGGAGCTC
>NW_006296093.1:20696-21535 GCF_000327345.1 Myotis davidii
AGCAAGAGGGCACATTCCAGGCTGAGGGAACCCCACTCCCCGCCGAGTGCACAAATTTTTGTGCACCAGGCCTCTAGTCCTATCTAATAAAAGAGAAACATGGTAATTAGCATACGACCACTACCCTTCCCATTGGCTAATCAGGGTGATATGCAAATTAACTGCAAGCCAAGATGGCTGCCGGTAACCAGGCAGCTTGAAACTAACATGAGGCTTGCTTTCTTCAGAGGCTGAGGAAACCAACGTTCCTGGCCAGCCACTGCAGGCCTCTGAGCCGCAACTCTCAGCAACTATGTAACAAATATAGAAGCTAAACAAAATCTGCTGGGCTTCAGCCAGCAGGAGCACAACATTGTAAGCAAAGGCCAGAAACCTACTTGATCAGCGGAGTAGTGAGGCCTCCCAGTACTGGGATCAGTAGAGCCACGAGGCCTCCTGGCCCCTGGAATAGCATGACAGGGAACAGCGCCCAAAAAAATCTGCTGGGCTTCAGCCAGCAGGAGCACAACATTGTAAGCAAAGGCCAGAAACCTACTTTCAGCAGCAGCAGCCTAAGAGCTGGAGCCAAGTCTCAAAGCTAAAGCTGGCCCAGAATTAAAAAAAAAAGAAAAAGAAAAAAAGTAGCGGTTTGGAGCTTCAGTCACCTCCAGCCTGAAAACACCCCTCAGCCCCTCACCCAGACTTGGCAGGCACCCCCGTGGGGACTCCTACCCTGAAGGGGGTGTGACCAACTACAACAGCCATCATCACCTCATCCAGGCTGGCCAGGCACCCAAGCGGGACCCCCACCCTGATCCGGGACACCCTTCAGGGCAAACCAGCCAGCCCAAACCTGTGCA
>NW_006296093.1:21912-29064 GCF_000327345.1 Myotis davidii
ACGGGGGGAGCTCCTCAACCCCTGAGCGGCCCTGCTCTCTGCGTGACAGGGGGGAGCTCCCCAACCCCCTGATTGGCCCTGCTCTGTGCGTGACAGGGGGTGGCATCACAATCTCCCAATCCGCCCTGCTCTGTGCATGACATGGGGCGGCGCCCCAACTTCCCAGTCAGCCCTGCTCTGAGCCCGACCAGAGGCTGCACCTAGGGATTGGGCCTGCCCTCTGCCACCCAGGAGCAGTTCTAAGCCAGCAGGTCGTTATCTCCCGAGGGGTCCCAGACTGTGAGAGGGCACAGGCCAGGCTAAGGGAACCCCTTCTCCCCGAGTTCACAAATTTTTGTTCACTAGGCCTCTAGTATATATATAATAGCCTTAGCAACCATCACAACTGAATAGACGACTGAACAGGTTGAATGTGGCAACCAGGCCGGCAGGGGCGTTAGTGAGGGATGACCAAATGACTGAGAAGCAGGCTGAAAAGATGGCGACACCCATAGCCAATAAGAATGGAATATGTTAATTAACTTCTATGCCCTCAAAGATAGCAGTGCCCACAGCCAATAAGGAGAGAATATGCTAATTGGCTTTCAAGCCCTCAAAGATGGCAGCGCCCACAGCCACAAGATGGCCAGAAGGGGAGGGCATTTGTGGGTGATCAGGGAAGGCAGTTAGGGGAGACCAGGCCGGCCGGGGAGGGGAAAGTTGGGGTCGACTGGGCTGACAGGTAGGGCAGCTGGGGTGACCAGCAGCGGAGAGCAGTTGGCGGTAATTGGACTGGCAGGGGATCAGTTAGGCATGGATCAGGCTGGCAGGGGAGTGCAGTTAGGGACAATCAGGCATGCAGGCAGGCGAGTGGTTGGGAACCAGCAGTCCCGGATTGTGAGAGGGATGTCCGACTGCCCCTGAGGGGTTCTAGATTGGAGAGGGTGCAGGCTGGGCTGAGGGACAGAGGAGTGGTTAGGGGGTGATCAGGCTGGTAGCCAGGCAAGTGGTTGGGAGCCAGCAGTCTTGGATTGTGATAGGGATGTCCAACTGCCAGTTTAGGCCCGATCCCACAGAGGTCCCAGATTGAAGAGGATGCAGGCCAGGCTGAGGGACAACCCCCTCCCCAATGCATGAATTTCATGCACCAGGCCTCTAGTGTTATCATAGATTCAAAAGATAATAAACAGACTTACTGAGGATAAAGATTTATTTTTGTCAAGGAAGATTCTAGCTAAGATATGACTACCTGCCATAAACTTCTCTTACTTTAAATGTTTAATTTCAGACCATCCTTTGTGGTTAATTTATATCTCTGAGTTTGCAAGGCCACAATTCAGGTTATCTCTGAGCTTGTTGTCAGGTTAGCATGTGCCACTTTTTCTCCACATCATCTCTTGTGTTAAAATCTTTCCTCCATGCCCTAACCAGTTTGGATGAGTGGATAGAGCATCGGACTGTGGACTGAAAGGCCCCAGGTTTGATTCTGGTCAAGGGCATCTACGGTGGTTCCAGGCATATCCCCAGTAGAGGGTGTGCAGGAGGTAGCTCATTAATGTTTCTTTCATCAATGTTTCTGACTCTGTCCCTCTCCCTTCCTCGCTGTAAAAAAAATCAAAAAAATATATTTAAAAAAATACCAATCAATTGTTTTTTAAAAAATCTTCCCTCCTAGAGTGGTAATAACTTGCTTTTGGTGATACCCAGTGCCTCTGACAAAAACTATGTATAGTGCAATGTAAGCATTTAAAATATCAGGGACCACTATGTAAAGTAGTTGTCTAATTGCTTTACTGTATAACCCAATGAAAGCAAAATAATATTTGATGTAAATTTTAATTAAAATTTGTTAAATATATGCAGGTTATATAACTCCTATAAAATATGAAAGGTAATTTAAAAAATGGAGGATTTAATACTCAAATCTATATGTAGAATTATAGGCACAGCTTATTTTATGCAATGGGAAGGGCTGTTTTTGTAAATATTCAAGCCCCAAACAGAATTCTCCTAATGAGTAGGATATATAAAACATGAATTATTAGCCTGAAGGCAATAGGAACAATGCAGGTTTCAAAATTCAGGAGTTAGAGACACCAACCTTTTCACTTTATACATGTTTTCTCCTTCATATGTTTTGTTTCTGTTATTTTGTGGCTTTGTAGGCAAACTGAACAAAGATCTATCTGCTTAAATCACAGCAAAGCCAAACAGTGAACACAAAAACTTGCAGTGGAAAAATAAAGTCACTTTATTTTCAAGGAAACAAACAAGGAGATCAGGAAGGTGTATTGAAAGCTGGCTCTTCAATGTTACCTGAACAACACTCACCAAATAACACCACATGTGTAGATAAGAAAAAAGCTGTTTCTTACCACTGGGTAATACCCTTACCACAGAGTGGGAAGAGTAAGATCAGAATTTTTGAGAATTGAAAGCTTTGTTCAATTAACATCATTTTCCAATACAGAAGATGAAAGGGACAGAGGGGCTAAGGGTGACTTTATTTGGCTTAGGTAAAGATCTTAGGTAAAGATCACAGATCAGAATTGGTGAAACATGTAAAGTATTCAGAGTATGTGAGGGTACAAACTACATCTGTTGTTGGAAGAATTTATGGATCGTTCTGGAAGTCTCGTTAATGGGCAATCTAACCATTTGCCTGGGCAAGAGACTCCTGGAAAAATAAAGTGATGCTAATAAAGACAGTGGACTAAGACAGTCATGTTAATGTGGGCAGTAAGTTGTGGTTTTAGTTCTCAGTATTCAGACTGAACTTGGGATAAACGGTTTTATTTCTCACCTGAATTGAGGGAAACCAAGTATTCTGTTCCACTGGTTCTCATTTGCTCACCAACTTATTTTGCATATAACTTTTGCTAAGTGTTTGGGTAAATTTAATTTAATGTCTGCCCAAACTATATGCTCTGCAAACTGGTGCAATAGACATTATATCATAGAGTCTAGACATAAGTACAAAATGTTTCAATTGCTTTGGTCATCATGTAGCTTGTAGTCAAAGACTGAGAAAGTATGTTAGTCAAGATCTGGAGGCATGCCTATAAAGCAAGTTGCAGAGGAAGTGATTAAGGCTATAAATCCAAGTCTAGGTAGATTGCAGTTATATTTATGAATATAAAATTTTTAAAAAACTAACCAACATCAAGAAAAAGAGTACACCTTGCTTGAGATAATAGAAAAATGTAACTAGGTAAGCACAAAGCAATTAAGCCTTTGTTCCTGTGCAAAGCTGACCCCTCTTCCTGCCCCACTTGCTTTGTTCTCACTAAATTAGTTATAAGTTGCTGATGTGGTATCTCTTTGTCAAGCAAAAAAAGATAACTTCAAAGTCATGAGGAGAATTTATGGGTTTGTTTTGCAGGAGAAAAAATTTCCACCTGCTGATGCCTGAGAAGTCTGGTCAGTTAAAATGTTATGTGTGACTAAAGAAACATAGACTTCTAACTTGTATCCTGTATTGAATCCTGTATTTATGTTTTAAAATACTGATTGACCTCTAAAAACATTTAAGGCAGGATCCTTGAGATGATATAAGTACACTTTCTGGTCACTATTTGTAATGGTCTAATTATATTTATGCAAAAATATACATACAAAAATTTCTCAGTAGTGAGCTATTTGAAGGAGAAACTGAGGTCTTTTAAAACAAAAATTTAGAGTGACACGAGAATGGCCCTAAAGAAGAATGACTAAGATAAGATATAAAATTAAATAGAAAGAAACCCTTTTAATGAAGGGTTTCTTCAGAAGAAGAAGATCACGCCAGTAAAATATTATCCCAGTACTTCATTGTTCAACAGAGCAGACCAAAAGCAAAACAATGCATTTTTGAAACCCTTCTCTTGGAAATGCATCAGTGCACTTACACCCCTATCCAGCAGCAATTTCTTTAGCTGAGGTCCTTCAGATGCCCATGTTGGCCACATTCGGCCAAAGGCAAAAGACTGAATTTTTCATATACATAAACTAATAATGGGTAGCATCTTCTGAAAGTATATAGGATGTGATATAGTCATATTTCTTTTTGCTAATAGAAAAATTTGTCACCCAGTCAGCGTGGTTCAGTGGTTGAGTGTCAATCTATAAACCAGGAGGTCAGGGTTCAATTCCTGGTTATGGCACATGCCCAGGTTGTGGGCTCAATCCCTAGTAGAGGGCATGCAGGAGGCAGCCCATCATTGATTCTCTGATGAGAGAGAACATCTCTCCCCTTTCTCCCTCGCTCTTCCTTTCTGAAATAAGTAAAAATATATTAAAAAAAATAAAATTGTAGAGTGCATTGGTTCAATTTGTTAGTAAATTATAACATCAAAGACCTTACATGAAAGACTTTAACAACTCTGATTTGTATATGTTGGTTGATTTGATTTGTTCCACAGGTCTCTTATGCTTTATATAGATATTTAATTATTTTCCCATGCTGTTCCTCACAATATGTGTCAATTAGCCAATCGTTACACTTTCTGATTTTTTTTCTTTTGCCCATTCAAATCTGCTATTAAACAACTCTAGGACTTTTCCATTTCAATTATGGTACTTTTCAACTCCAGGAGTTAGAGCGGATTTATTTTTGTTTAAATTGTGTATATATTAAGACATAATTGTAATGATAGCTATTGTTAATATTTTGACATTTATACTAAACTAAAAGTGATTTAAATGCAACCATTATTATATTCTGTATTTGTGCATGTATTTATTCTGAGTGAGTTCATTATATTCATATTGTTTTGTGTTGCTCTTTAGTATTTTTTGGTTTCAACTTAACTTTTGGGGAAAAAAGTATAAACTTTTAGTTGTAAAGTTAAAATGCACAGGATGTGATGCACAGCCTAGGGAAAATAGTAAATAATATAAACTTGATGTGATGACAGATGGTTACTAGACTTAGCCTGATGAGCACACCATAACATATATAGAGGTAAAGTTGAAGGGGCATAAATAGGCTATTGGGAGAAATATCAGTCATGCTCTGTTAACCATGATTGTTTTGTTCTAATTAAAGAAGGCACATTCTAATCTGGTTGGGAGTTGCACATGGGACCCAGGGGCTCACCTGGAAATGTGGTCCATCCTCCACATGTGGGAGATACCTATTATCATGGGAAGATTAACAACCTTGTTGCAGAAACCAGAGGCACCAGCCCTTTGAAATCCCCAGCTTTTTGCATACCCATAGGCCTTTGAAAATTTCTGCCTCCACTACCTGTAAACTGTCCATTTGGCAAACATTTTGCCTACATATAATCTTTGTCCTTCTACCCAATGAAAGCAGCTGGCCTATGGTGGGGTGCAGAGAAGATTTTTGTGCATGACCTGCTGCTCTTCAATACTGCTGGCATTTTTGCTTGACAAAGAGATATCACATCAGCAACTTATAACTAATTTAATGAGAACAAAGAGAGTGGGGCAGGAAGAGGGGTTAGCTTTGCACACAAACAAAGGCCTAATTGCTTTGTGCTTAACTAGCTACATTTTTCTATTATTTCAAGCAAGGTGTACTCTTTTTCTTGTTGTTCAGTTTTTTGGGTTTTTTTTATATTCATAAATGTAACTGAAATCTAGCTAGACTTGGATTTTAGCCTTAATCACTTCCTCTGCAACTTGCTTTATAGGCATGCCTCCAGAACTTGACTAACATACTTTCTCAGTCTTTGGTCATGATGGCCAAAGCCATTGAAATATTTTGTCAAAGTCTACACTTATATCTCTAGACTCTATTGTTTTATAGAATTTACCAGGTGACCAAAAAAATACACAGGAGTACCAGATATACAGAAAAAAAGAAACACATCTATTTTCAGGTGTTTCGCATGTTCTAGTACAGTGACTCAGAGGAGAGAGTTTCTCTCCAAATCCTGATCAAACCAATATGGAGGAAGCTCTCCCTCAGGGGTGGGCCAACTTTTTGACTCGAGGGTCACAATGGGTTCTTAAACTGGACCGGAGGGCCGGAACAAAAGCATGGATGGAGTGTTTGTGTGAACTAATATAAATTCAAAGTAAACATCATTACATAAAAGGGTATGGTCTTTTTTTTTTTTTTTTTTAGTTTATTCATTTCAAACGGGCCAGATCCAGCCTGCGGGCCATAGTTTGCCCACGGCTGCTTTATACCCTTTGGTTTCTTTGTCCCCCACATATGGATGGGACTTTTGGGACTTCCAGACCTTTCGCAGGCTTTGCAAAAAGCCCCATGTGTTGGGATGGGGGCTGTGAGACATACCTTAAGCCCTGGCCCACCACCAGCACTAATAACCCCCTCCAGGGGTTGTGTATTGTTCCTGGGATATGGCCTCTGTAAAATGGGAGTACTTAGGTAAACAGGTCTTGCAAGATCAGATTGTGGAGAAAGGGGTAGTGACTTAATTATAGGCTATCAAGAATGTACATTAGGTTACTGGTACAGATTCAGATTGCTAGCCTCCCCCCGCCCTCCAAAATGTTTTATTTTCCCCATCACTATGATTTAATGTTTATTGCTGCCTGTTCCCAGAGCATATAGTTTGGGCAGACATTAAATTAGCAAAAGTCATATCCAAAATAAGTTGGTGAGAGAACCAGTGGAACAGAATACTTGGTTCCCATCATTTTGATAGAGGGAACTTATAATCTGATCTATAGAGCACCTGAGTTTATCTAAAAGATAATCATATTAGTTTGAAATTATGAAAGACATATATGTGTGGGAACTGAGGGTTAAGTATTTTTCTTTTCTAAGTTTCATTTCTCAGACTAGTACACCTGCTTACTTCCTTTGATCCTGAACAATGTGATGGAGGAGATGATTCAACTGTGGACAATATATACTCTACCCAACATGCAAGCAGAACTGTTAAGCATGACCAGGCCAACCCTGCCAGGAGCCAAGCTGTGATCTCATTGTCTGACAACCAAGAACAGTGGTTGACATCTGCTGATGTCCAGGACTGCATGCAATTGCATTCTGTTCTCAACCTCAGCCCAGCCCATTTTTCGTATGTAATTCTGTCCACAGCACCTTACGGGGGTGAGAATAAACAAATCATCTTTTCTGTCAAAGAACAGTTTAGACCAGTGGTCGGCAAACTGTGGCTCGGCAAATCATGGCTTGTGAGCCACATGTGGTTCTTTGGCCCCTTGAGTGTGGCTCTTTCACAAAATACCACCTAC
>NW_006296093.1:29321-31784 GCF_000327345.1 Myotis davidii
GGAGGAGGAGGAGGAGGAGGAGGAGGAGGAGGAGGAGGAGGAGAAGAAGAAGAAGAAGAAGAAGAAGAAGAAGAAGAGTGAGGACAGGTCATGTGCATTAGGGATTATAAGCCTAGCAGACTGCCTGCTCAGTGTGCACATGTTTCTAGACCATGTGTGCGCATCCTTCTACATAGATGTAAAGCTATTTACTTTGCTTCCTGGCTCCCAAATACATTTTGTGTTCTACCAGGAGCCCTGAATTTAGGGGCTTGCCTTATTTCTAACAATTTGGGGGTACGTCCAGGATACCATTTGTCATCACAGGGAAATTGGACCACTCTCATGAGGAGGTTGCACCCCACTGCCAAGTTGCAGTGGCCTTGGTGAGGAGGAACAGCCATCACCCCTTGGCTAACTATGGCCTCAGGATCAAGAGTCAGCCAGCAATGCAGGAAGGTCCCAAGCAAGACTCGCAGCAATCAGATAACCTCATGTATGAGCGAAGGTGGGAAATTGGACTGAGTACAACTTTGGTGATTGGGTATCCTTGGAGGTTGGGCATATGTGACTGGGGTTTGTCTTGGACATAAAGCAATTATGGAGTTCTCATCTGCAGTTCCATTCTCTTGCAAGGGAAGCTGCCAGAGAGGGATGAAGCAGATCTCAGGGAGTATGAGAAACCTCCAATATGGGGGGTTGAGTACATAGTCACAAGGGACCTGCCGAGGATGGGAAGCAGAAATTCTAGGCCTAGGGAATACATTCCCCCGAAATAGTCCACTGGGAGAATGCTGAGGTTCTGGGGAGCCAAGTTCCTGAACCAGGGACAGAGACATGGCTCTTTGTGTAAACTTTTAGTGTTGTGCATGCCTGTAGTGTTGATGTTTTATGTCTCTTTGTTTTTTTGTTTAAAGATGGAGCAAGTCCCGCTTTGAGGAAGCCCAGTTATGTGTCATGAGGTTGAACACATGGCAGAGAGTGTAAGAATGCCCCAGCAGCTGCCAAGAATTCTTATTCTTGGGGATTCATCCTGCTCTCCCTGACAAGGTGTTGGTCCACCAGAAACTCTTGGCTAGGGGTAATTCTGTCTGTATGTCTGAAATTTTGGCTAACTTTTAGGGACTTTAATTTTCTCTTCCCTGATTTATGATTTTTCTGTACTGGGTTAACATTTTAAGATCCTAAGGTTAATTTAAAAGTGTAAAATTTGTAAAGGTTGCAACCCAAGGAAGTTAAAACAAAGCCCAGCTATTTCCAAGCCTGAGAAACCATTATCTTCCCCACTTGAGGCAAAGTGGGCAGCAAACATTTTTTTTATAAAAGGTCATTTTATTCTGAGCAAAAGCCCGAAGGTTTTCAAGCATCAGAAAGGGAGGGAGGTAGTACTTGCCAAACTCAGCATGGTGGAGAAATTTGCAAAACCCTGCCCAACATCACATCCATTAAACATTCAGTTGTCAGCGTTGAAATTAACCAGGATGGGACCAGAAAAGGGATGGGACCAGGACGGGACTGAGACCAAAGCAGGTGTCCCATGCCTGCTTGTGACATTATAAACCTGTTCAAGCCAGCTGATGCTAAACTAAGGTTGACCTTGGGGGCACAGCAGCAAAAGAATAGGTGGTTCTTGAATGAGGATGACCTCATTCCAAGGGTGGTCCTGGAGTCATACAACTCCCAGCCAGATTAGTGTGTCCTTTCTATTCAAAGGCAATCATAGTTAACAGCATAATTAAAATAAAATGGTACTTTCAATTGAGTTATCCCTCTTACAAAATTAATCAAGATAATGCTTTAAATAATAATTGGGTTTAAAAATCTCAAAGTTGTTAAGATATAATAAATAAATATAACTAAAATGAAGAATTTTAGATATAGCTTTTAAGTAATAATTATAAATATGTCAATAATGAAAATCCAGTCACACAAGAGGAGACTGGACTGGGCTCTCTTTTGGAGGAAGGTGCCAGTCCTGTTTCTCCCTGTAAAGGCAGAGAAGCCTCAAAGAGAACAAGGGCAATGAGACCCATGTCGTGCCTTCCCCTCCCTGTGTGACCCAGAGACCATCTGAGGGAATAGCCAAGATGAGGTTTACAATCCCAGCCTCCCCCTTGGGAAGAGAACTATCTTGATAAGGCTCCAACCGCCAATGAGGCCACTGTGCCGTAAGAAACCAGCTTTTCTAGGCTGCAAAATGAATTGGAGCAGTGAAAAAAAAAAAAAAGAGTTAAAAACTCTACTGAAAGACACACAGGGCTTAGCTGACTAGCTGGACTGAAAGAGAGGGTGAAAGAATAAAAAATGCTACAAGCCGCACAAACTTCCCAGGCTTCCCCTGCTAGAGACAGGAACAAAGGGAGCACAGGCCTTGAGGCTGTCCCTGGAGATAACCAATCGTTGAGATAAGCAGGTTGTAAAAACATCAGGCAGGAATAAGGAGTGCTCCTTACTCCCTCCTGCATGCAACCCCTCCCCAACGCG
>NW_006296094.1:0-397 GCF_000327345.1 Myotis davidii
ACACTCTATCCACTGAACCAAACCAGCCAGGTCTTATTATTTATTTTGTTACACAAACCGTTCCAGCTTTGGCCATTGGGAGCACTTTCAGGTTGGTGCCCATGTCCTTTTAACATGTTCCCACCTGTTGTTTTTGGTTGTTTGTTAGTTTGCTTTTGTTTTTGTTTTTTGTTGTTGTTAATCCTCACCCCAGGATTAACAAAAAAACAAAAAGGAAATTTTTCCCATTAATGTTTAGGGAGAGTAGAAGAGAGAGGGAAAGACAGAGAGAAACATCGATGTGAGAGAAACACATGGATTGGTTGCCTCCTGCATGAGCCCTGACCTACCGAGGGCCCGGTGGTAGGTGCACTTGGCCAGAATCGAACCCTTTGGTCCGCAGGCTGACACTCTATCC
>NW_006296095.1:0-242 GCF_000327345.1 Myotis davidii
GAAAAGGGCGGTCTTCTCTGTTTTCTTCTCACTGCAAAGAACTTTTAAATGTGCAGAATGAATATCAAAAAATTTATTCTGTGTCTGCGATCTGGATGCACGCATGACAAAACATTGTGATAAAATTATTTCTAGAGGTAAAAAACCTTGCAGAATTTGTGGTTTTTTGCTTGTTTTTTGTAAATCCTCACCCCAAAGTATTTTTCCATTGATTTTTAGGTTTTTTTAATATATATATTTAT
>NW_006296096.1:0-1030 GCF_000327345.1 Myotis davidii
AACTGAAATAACTGAAAAAACAAACAAACAAAAGAAAACAAAACCACAACACAAAGACAAAACAAAAGCATCTGCTACTTCGTTGTAAGATTTCAGATATATCTCTACTTACACAACTTGTTCTGAAATAAAGCTGTTATTCTCCCCAGATAGAAAATAGAGATAGAAATACCTTCTTCTAGCTAAATCTTCCTCTCTGAGTTCTGGATTGCCCTTTTCCAAGAATACTGGTTTAGTGAAGGTGTCAGCCGTCATACTTACAGCCATCACTCACGCAGCAATTGAAATGATGTGCTATGTATTCGTCCAAGCTTAAGGCAGGATGCTCATTGTCTAGCCAAGAAATGAGGCTCTGACACTCTCTTTGGCTGTTAAAAGCTGAGTAAGTCTTCATGTACAATATACCTTTGCCCACCTTTTCTGAGGTCACGAGAGAATGTGTATGCCCTCTGACCACAACAGAAAGCAATTGGATATAGTTAGCTTTCATTGCCCAAAGAGGGTGACTTCTTTTAGAGAAAGCAATATTCTAATTAAAATAGATACTCTGAAAAATAGACAAATCAGAGTATTGATTTCCGCTGTAATTCTTGTTGTGTTCAGCAAAGTAAATAATTCTCATAGTTAGGGCATGCCACTTCTTTAAGGTCTTTATATATTCAAGCACTTTTCTCACATGCTTCCTTCTAAATTAATTGCTAATTCATACCTATCGAGGTTGAATGTGAATCTAAATTTGTTTTATTCTAGAGAAAGTGGAGAGGAACCACTCCATATTGATTGGCCCACCAGAAAGAACATCTCAATGGAAAGATTTGTTATAATTTACCCAAGGATTTACTTTAGATTCAGCATTGGAATATGTGAAGAAATGACCCAACTCTTTTTTTTTTAATTGGATCCTGGTCTTGTTTATGCCCTTTCACCTCCGCAGATGATGCCACCTTGTTATTGCTACTTCCCAATTAGACCAGTGCCCACTGGACTCCTAGGTAAAGCAATGTTTCCAGAGGCTCTGCCTTCTCCTTGT
>NW_006296096.1:3491-7708 GCF_000327345.1 Myotis davidii
CAAAGTATGCATACTAAAAAATGAATTCTTGATACTCCCCAAGAAAACTTCTTGTTCAGTGCTTCCTATCTTAATGAGTGGTCATAGCATTGACCCAGCCAATGATTCAGACCGGAAATTATTCCTGACTAATCCCCTCCCTCCCTGCATCACATCCAATCACCAAGGAAGGCCAAGTAATACTACTTCCAAGTGTCACTAACTGTCTCCTGAATCTATCCACTGCTCTCCATCCCCGTTGCCATCTTGAACGTTAGGCCACCATGGATTCTGATCCACACTTGAGTATAGCTTCCCTACTAAAGCTCAGCAGCCTTCCTTTTTCTGTCCACCCATTTTCTCTATGAAGGTATACATCAGATCATGCCATCCTATCACTGAAAACCACTCCAGGCTTTTCACTGGTTGGGAAATAAAGTATAAACATCTCATCATAGCTTGGAAGGGTATGATCTATCTCCCCAGCATCATTTCCTACAAGTTAGTAATTTAGTCAGCAGATATTTATTGAGTGCATGTCGCATGCCAAACCTTCTCTAGGTCTAAAGACACATCAGTGAACAAAACAGTCACTGTCCTTAAGAAACTTACATGCTATTGGGAGCAGACAGAAAGTAATCCTAGAAACAAACAAATGAATAATATTGGGTACTTACAAATACCAGAAGGGAGATATGTGTGGCAACATGCCTCCTATAAACTTTCCACATTCCACCTAAACTAGGTGCTTCAATAGGCACTTTTGTCATTATAGTTTAGCACCCTTTATTTCTTGATTTTATTCCTTGTTTATCTGCTATGCTGGATTGTTAAGATTTGATGACAGCAGGATTTGTTCTAGATGTTACTATCATATCACAATGCCTAGTCAGGCATGTGTCAGATGTTTAATAAACATTTGTGAAATAAATGAATGTTACTTCCTCAGCATGAATTGATCGATAAGTTCTTATATCTCATTGGGTAAAAATAAAAAAATATATGGTGAAATAAAAATTCAGATGTAAATAAAAAATATAGGCCTTCAGCAGTTTATAACTGTTCAGATATTGACCTATATTGAACTTTCAAACACATCAAGTGATTAAACTTATTTACTACTATAGGCCCAGTGCATGACATTCATTCACTGGGATGGGGAGGGGGTGGTCCCTCAGCCCCTGGGAGCCCTTGGGGGATGTCCGACTGTGCTGCCGTGGAGGTGGGAGAGGTTCCCGCTGGTACGCTTGCCAGTCATCAGCCCCGCTTATGGCAGAGCAACGCTCCCCCTGTGGGAGCACACTGACCACCAGGGGGCAGCTCCTGCATTGAGTGTCTGACCCCTGGTGGTTGTTCTGCCATTCGGTTGATTTGCATATTACCCTTTTATTAATAGGATTATTATATAGGATCGACAACAGAACCCTACATAATAGTGATTTCTCACTTTTTTTTCCTCCTTTGCTGAGAAAGCCAGATTGAGAAAGAAGTTTAGAAAAGTGTTTGATGGAAAATATGCTCTGTAACTAAAACACTGCAAGGAAAAAACATAGATGGCTTTTGTGTTGTTTGGGTGAAGAATAATAATCATTTTTATTATAATCAGATAGGCATAATCATTTTAGGCAATTCCATGTTAATACCTTCTGCTTACTCAATACCTTTCCAGATTTATACCTATTAATCCTTTATATTGAATTTCAAGTGCTTTCAAGGATTAATAGATGGCGTTACACCCTCTGAAGGGGATGAAATAACCAGGCTCTGCCATCTCCCAGCTCTGTGCAGAAAAGCGTTTAGCCTACCTGTGCTCGCCGTAAATCCAAGCCAATCACAACACATAGCATCAGCTTGAATAAAGGTTTGGATTGGCTCTTATGTGCTTTAAAAAAATAGTTTGTCACACCCTTAAAAGAAAATATTTGGTTATAGTTTCCACTATTTTATTCTGTTATGGATGAAAGAAATTTCTGGGAGACTTTGAGTTCTAATTCCTTTATTATTTTTTTCTTAAACTTTTCCTTATAACATCTCATGCTTTTACTGTTGTATTTTTAGGGTGTGTATCAGAGTTTCTGTAAGAAACAATAGCTTTCAAACAGATTTTGGCATGCAGAATCTACAAGAATAGTTGTCTTACCAGTTTCTCTTAAAAATAAATAGTGCTCTTTCCTCACCATCACTCTTCCCCAAGCTCATGACTTGCACATAGTCTAATGCATATACATACCTATAGTGTGAAATAGTGGCAGACAGAATGCAGCACAATGTTGTTGAAAAACCCTAAACTTTGGAATTTAAAGCCTCCAGACCAAGGTATTTCTCTTGGTGGTGTGATGCACCCCCTTCTGTTTATCTATATTTTCATTTCTCCTCAGTACCATATCTAGAACTTACTTCTTGGACCCCTCAGTTCCAAACCAACCAGGTCTTGATCTTGGTCTTCACTGTTGCTGGCTTAGCCCGCTTGTTGTCCTTGTAGAAACTCTTACTTGTATACAAACCACGTATATAAACTCTCACTGCAAATAGAAAACCTTCCACAATGTTTCTCAACTTCTCAGAAATTACAACGTACCCTACATTTTGGGGGGTTTTTAATATTATGCAGCCCATGTCCCATTTCATAGCTTAAAACATGCGTGAGATATGGACTAGTCAGCAGTGGTCGGCAAACTCATTAGTCAACAGAGCCAAATATCAACAGTACGATTGAAATTTCTTTTGAGAGCCAAATTTTTAAAACTTAAACTATATAGGTAGGTACATTGTTGTTAACTTAATTAGAGTACTCCTAAGGCTTAGGAAGAGCCACACTCAAGGGGCCAAAGAGTTGCATGTGGCTCGCAAGCCGCAGTTTGCCGACCACAGGGTGAGAAGAACCTGGCCTGGAAAAATATCTGGCTGATGAATTCTGTCCACCTACGTGACAGTTGGGCTTCACAAGGACTCTGAAGTCCCAGTTGTTTAGCAAAAGGAAACAAAAAAGGATGTACACAGATCACAAAGAGCAGCGACAACATGAAAAAACACATAGAATACGCCACTGACCCCACTCCTCGGAGAGACAGCTTTCCAAATGTGGGAAACAGAAAACAAAACCTTTATTTATGATAATCAGTTGAATTTCTGAGGCTCCTAGCCTTGCAGGTTTATTATGAAAACCAAGTTCAGTTCTCCTAAGGGGTAAGAAAGAACCACTTCCTATGGCATGAAGTTATAGAATAGCAAATGGTTAAAGCCCAATAATTTGTTCCTAGGGTAGCATTACGTTGTCCTCTTCTGGGTTACGTAAGTCTGCCTTGGCCTTTCAAACACAGAAACGCTTTACCCTTGACACAGTTTGGAACCTGGAACTGCCTGTGAAAACATAAATAACTTTATTTTTCCCTTTGAAAAGTCCCTAAACACAAATTGATAAGTTCTCAAAGAATTTCAGCACAGGATTTGCAGGCTAGCATTTCAACTGCCAAGACCTATATTCAAAGTGTTTGAATTGCCAGAAAAAACACAGCTGTTAGTCTATATCTTAGGCAGTCTGCACACCATCTTTCAGGCAGGGGAGATTGCTAAGTGGGCTGAAGGTTAGATGCAAGTTTCAGAAGAACAAAACGCAGTACTGGAAGGGCACCTACCCGAACCCAAAATCCACATAAATCCCAAATAGTAATACTAACTCGGAATATCAGAAGTTTTAAATTACTGCTTATTTCGAAAGAACTCTCTTCCCCCTCCCCCCCGCTCCAAAAGTCATAAGCATCCACTAGCCAAGTTTTCTACTAACCTTCAATTCTACTCTTGGTAAATGCTTCTGCGTCTCGTTTTAGCTATTATTTAAAGGCGTCTGAGGGCCTAGGAACTGGCCACCTGGAATGATTTCATGGCGTCCTGGTTGGAGAGTCCCCTGAGTTCAGAGTGGCTATGGCAGAGACAGTCCTGGACATTTTCATAAACTAAATTGAATTCTTGGCACGTCCGGGGCTTGGATAGCATGAGTTTCCAGCCCTGCTCCCCCTTAGCTGTATCAATTATGCTTTAATTTCTGCCCAAATAATGTGATAAAGTGGGCCATTTTTTTCCCTTTGCTCTTTAGTGGTGATTTGAGATACCATAAACTGCACAAATAATTAAGGAGTTTGTTTTTTTAAAATGTGTCAAGCATCTTTGGATTTTCTCAGTCTTTTATTATGAGAGTATATGTTCATATGTCTATCCCCCCGCCCCCCCCCCCCCCCCCC
>NW_006296096.1:7732-9156 GCF_000327345.1 Myotis davidii
CCCCCTTGCATTAGTTCAGATTTTGATGGCCTGGCTGCTTGCTGTAACAATAAGCTTCGGACTATGTGTACTTTCCTATGCACACACTCTCCTCTCTTCTCCAACCACTGGTGCAACTCCCTGGGGCGTTGGGATATTCTCCTGAGAAAACCAGTGCTCAGTGATAACCCAGAATCTTCTAAACAAAACCAACTGGTTACTCACACTTTCCGTTCAGTGAACATTTACTGAGTATATCTACCTTAGGTCATCCTTATACATATAACGTTTAAATTAATCCTCCCAGGAATTTGTAGATGAAAAAAAATGAGTCCAGAGAGTTTAAGTAACTTGCCAATGATGCACAATAAATAAATGGCATGTCCAGATGTCAATGCATATTTCTGGAACTATTTTTAGATACTGTTGATCATTTTGAAATACCAGAAGCTGACACAGTGGGTGCATATCACAATGGAAGCCATGCGTCTTTTTCTGAAGCCCTGAGGCTAGTCATGTAATATGGCCCAGCCACGGCTCTAAAGGACCTGCTTTGCACTTTCTCTCTGACAGGGGATTCTGTGTGCTGCTGGCCATGTAAAAATTTGATCAATAATACATCAAACCGACCTTTCCATTTCAGAAAACATATACAACCTTCAATCAATATTAATGACATCAAGTATCAAAGGTCTATTATTACAAAGGTCTCAAGAGAATTCTAAGCAGCACCTAAACATATACATTTCCTAAGTTAGAATTTAATGAACTTCCTCCTAGCTTCTTGTTACCAGCTACTTTAGCCAATGTAATGAATGGCTTCTCTCAGGACGATTGTTTTTTCAGGGTGCAGGTAACATTAAAACTCTCTTGCTGCTGGCTGTAGCTGTAATTTTAACTGGAATCATACCACTGTGATCCAAAACTCAGGGTCTCCTAATGAAAATCATACTGTTTGAGTAGAAACCAGCTAACCCCAAAGTCTTAAAGTGATCACCCCCACGCTGCAGCTGGCCCCAATTATATGTGTCTTGTTCTCCACAGTGATGACCCTCGCTGAGTTCTTACAATTTTTTGAATTGTTGCTAAAACTTTTAAGTGAGTGTATTTTCAGTAAAATTCTATATGTTAGGCTTCTCTTAAAAATTTGTAATATTAGTTAGCACTGGGCCTGCATTCCAGCCATAGTGAAAAGTGAATGGGTACTTCTTGTAGGTGGGTCTGATTTCTCCAGTGTGACTCTCTCCCAGCATTGCCCGATGGGCTGTGTTGAGGTCGAAGGTCTGTTGACATTGGTCATTGTGCTTGTGTTATTATTTTCTTGTAGTAGGGTTCAAAAGAAAGAAAAATATTTTTGACTCTTTCAGACATGGGAAACAAAATATAATCTGAGGGGGTTTGTGTTTAAAAAAAAAATAGAAAAGAGCAAGTTTCTTTGTGGAAGG
>NW_006296096.1:9211-16433 GCF_000327345.1 Myotis davidii
TTAATATGCAAATAAAGTATCTCAGCTTCAAGTTCATTGATGTTATTTGCTTGGCCCTGTCAGCATTTGAGAGCGATGATTTAGTCTTGTTTTGGTGATCTGAACACAGAGATGGAAAGAAGTTAAATGGCTTCCCAGGATTTATGTTTTTAGGACATAACTAGAATGAAAGTTTCCCCACTTTTTTTTTTTTTTGAATCCTTACCCAAAGATATGTTTGCATTGATTCCAGAGAGAGAGGAAGAGAGAAGGATAGAAAGAGAGAAAATTAATGTGAGAGGGAAACATTGATCAGCTGCCTACCAGATGCACCCTAACAGGGGATCGAACCCTAAACCTGGATATGTGTCCTGACTGAGAATCAAACCCTTGACCTTTGGGCATATGGGACGACTCTCCAACCAACTGAGCCACATGGGCCAGGGCTGGTTTTCTCACCTTTTAGTACAGTGCTTAGCATGTGGGAGAAAACAAATATATGAATGAATTCGTAGGCTGAAATCTTGAAAAAAAAATCTTAATGTTATGGAATATTTTTTAAAAGGGACATAAGTTAAGACATCGTATTAAAGAAATCTATGAAATAGAAAATGGTCATAAATACTGGAGGGTGCAAGCATTGGGCAATGTAGACTTCAGGGTAGTTAAATCTTTCCTCTTATAAGGTATTTAACCAGGTCCCTACTAATTATTTCACCTAGAGAGCTTTTATCTCGTCATGTCTTAAAGTACTTTCTAGAGCAGCCTATTAAACAGTCAACATCTCTGAAGGAAGGTCACACCATGTTTTTGTTCAGACTGGTCCCTCTGTTTCATCTGACTCCCACCTTGCCCTGGAAAGGAGAGCCTAGTGGTCAGAGCAGTCCTGCAGGTCAGGTGCTATGCCTGTGGTAAATGTTAAAGTAGGTCAAGTTTGTCCTTGAGCTTCCTCCCATATGACTTGTCAATCTATTTCCTCTCTTTTTGCCCTCTTCTCCTTCCTCCCTCTTTCTTCCCAACATGTGAAGAGGTTGTCCATTCTGGATATTCCCATCCATTCCTGATTTTAAATGTTCTCCCCCAGCCCTGGCTGGTGGCTCAGGTGGTTGAGTGTTGTCCCATGCACTGAAAGTTTACCTATTTAGTTCCAGGTCAGGGCATATGCCCGGGTTGTGAGTTCAGTCCTCAGTGGGAGTCATGCAGGAGGCAGCTGATTGGATGTTCCCTCTCATATTGATGTTCCTCCGTCTCTAAAAATTAATAAAAATATTTAAAAAGAGAAAGCTTCAGCTGTGATGGAATGGGGAGAGTAAGACATGAAAGAAAAATTAATTATACTGTACTAGGGATCAGACTATGGGCTTGGTTAGCCAATGAGAAAAATAAAACAAAAATAAGATTTAAAAATGGAATTGTTTTATTCAAGAAAAAAATTCTTGAGTACAATCATGAATTTAAAAGCAATTGAGATTAAGCCATCATTTTAGATGAGTCAGAGCTCAGAAGGAGGACTGCAAGTGGCCTTAAGAAGGGTCTCAGGATTTGTGCCTTCAGCATAAACGTGGCAGTTACAATTAAATGCAAAAGTAAAATGACTAAGAAGAATATAAAAGCTAGAAATGAACAGATGTCCAGGCATTAAGCGTGCTAGGGGGCTAAAATTGGATATATTTTATATTCCATTCCAAGTTTACAAATATTAGGACATTAAAATGCATGAAACACGTGCAAGATGTGTATTCCATCTTGTCATGGTTTTATTACTAAGTTAGAAAGAATTAGGCTTCAGGGCATGTATGTAAATGCACCAACCAGTCTACGCAAATGCTGCGTCAGGGGCCATGGGGAAGGGCAGTGAGATTTCTATTTCCAAAGAGGAGACTAGGCAACTGTATCCTAAACATCCCTTGTAGGACTATTCCAAGGTGGCCACCCACTCCCAGAAAGATGGAAGAGTGTGGGGTTGCTGGGTGACACTTCCTTTAGAGGTAGCGTGGCCACACCTCACCTGCTTTGTTTTCAGTACCAGCATTACGTTTAGCGAGTGTGTAAAATGTTTGCTCTGTACAGGGAGGATGCTTTTTTTGGACCTAAGGAATTATTACTACAAGGGAGCTATACTATGGTCAGTAAGTACACTATTGATAATACCAGACTGTCATTATGAGACCTGATTTTCACACATTTTCTGTTGACTCTGGAGCTTTCTGCATAGACTGACTGAGTCCACGTGGAAAGAACAAGTTTTTCCTTGGTGCACAAACCTATTGAATAAGGAATATCAGTATGTTTAAACTAAGTGATCTTTCCTCGGTTTCTTTGTTTGATGACTATCTATAATCATGGAGAGTAATCAAAGTAAACATTATTCTTTGAAGGACATAATATGAATTATATGTAGTATATTATTTTTAAAAAATATTTTTATTGATTTCAAAGAAGAAGTGGAGAGAGAGAGAGATAGAGAGAGAGAGAGAGAAACATCAGCGATGAGAGAGAATCATTGATCATCTGCCTCCTGCACATCCCCTACTGGGTATCAAGCCTGCAACCCAGGCATGTGCCCTTGACCAGAATCGAACCCAGGACTCTTCAGTCCACAGGCTAATGCTCTACTCACTGAGCCAAACTGGCTAAGATTATATGTACTATATTATTGAAAGGGAATTCTTCTGCTTCAATGCCAATCATACAGATCTGTGGAAGAATTTGTTCAAAATAACCCTTGAGGATCTATATTTTAAAATGTATGTGCATGTTTCACAATTGCTTGAGTGTGGGTGTGCTGACAATGGAAATAAAAACTTGGGAATTATTAGAAATGCACTCCCCCAAATCGGCCATTTGCTGTGAATACAGAGACCTTTTGAACTTCACCAAAATAGATGTTTCATGCAGAGAAGGCGGCTGAGACCAACTGCTGGAATTATTAAGTAACCATTAGAGAAATTCCAGGTAGAAAGAGTGCTATGAAAGTACAGAATTTGATGAGACAAATGACCTTTCAGCATTGCTAGGGAATGCATGTGGTGGATTTTCCCTTTACTTCAATAGACAGCAAATAAAGCAATAAATTCAAACATGCCAACCACTAGGAAATCACTTCTCCTCCTAAAAGGAGTTGTAATAGGAAGCAGAACTCAGATGGTCGAGTTGATAGTGTTCTGCTCCCACGGGGCCCATTCTTCAGTGGTGAGCTTTCCCAAGAGCTCTGTGGCTGATAAACTGCTCACCCCTGGAGTCCTGTCCCAGCCGGCTGACATTAAATGCCCGGACACAGAGCAGACCTGCCCCCTGCATCAGCCTGGCTAAACCTGTTTACGCAGACGGGAAGGGACTCCAGGGCAGTAAATGCAGACCCAGTGTGACACAGGGACTTCTGGCATGCACGTCTCTTTTCCTTCCATCTGTTAATACCTTTAAGCCAGGAGAAATGGAAAATATTCCTAAAGAAGTAGACCTAACCCCTTTCATTCCGGGGACACCAGCACTTAAGAAAAATGGTTCTTTCTTCACTAAGGAGCAGGTGCTATTTAGACTGTGTAGGGCTTTTTAAAAAATATATTTTTATTAATTTCAGAGAGGAAGAGAGAGATAAAAACATCAATGATGAGAGAATCACTGATGTGCTGCCTCCTGCATGCCCCCTACTGGGAATCGAGCCTGCAACCCAGGCATGTGCCCTTGACTGGAATCCCTGGAACCTTTCAGTCCACAAGTCAACATTCTATCCACTGAGCCAAACCAGCTAGGGTTGTTTAGGACTCTTTTTATTCTGACAAAAACAATCACAATAAAAATTCTTGGTATGTTATGTGGCAAAAGTAAGTAAAACAAATAAACATATAAACAAATTAAGTAAATCCTGTCTAAAGGGTACTTTAAACCCAATGTTCCCATTATGCATCAACTTGCCATTTCAATGAACTATTTAAGTTGCCACCAAGGGAATCATTATTAAAGATACGGTCATAACAGGAGTCTGGGTCCTGGACCAAGTGTTTGTTTTGTTTTCCTTCTCTTTATAACTGCATCGTTCTATATTTTAAGGAAATCTGATTAGGTTAACTCTGTAGAGTTGGATTTTTCTTTCACCAGGATTGCCTGTTTGAGAACTTTCATGATGATGAATGATTAAGGACTATGTTTTATAAATGATTTAGCTCACCCTGTGAAAGTTCTCTAAATAATAGAAGAAAAGGCTGATAAACTTCAAGTTGTTGAAGGATTAATTCACTACTAAATCTATTACTTTATTCATTATCCACATGTGGCTATCAGACTAATCCCCCTTTCAATGTCTTGCTCAAGATGTAACCATGTGCCTACTTAGTGAATTATGTTAACACAAATGAAATTTCCGTTAGGAGAAAGAAAATGTTAAAGCCAGAGCCCTAGGAAGACACAATGTGAAATAATGTGTTATCAAAAACGGGGGGGTGGGGGGGGGAAGGTAAAAAATTGTGTCATCTGTTTTTCATCACAATAAAAACAAAAACACACACACAACAACAACAACAAGAAAAACAACAACCAATAATCCTATTTCTAATAAGGCTGAGTCTTTGATCCAGGTGGGGAGAGGCCCCCAGGTAAATGGGGGTGGAGTTGACGAGGTCTAAGAAAGCTGGAAGCTCAAAACTGGAGAGAGGCATCTTGGGGTATTGAGCTGGGAACTAGATTTCTAGTGCTGAATGCTAGTAACATGCTGGTCCACCTCAGGCCATCATATTGTATCCCTATGGGTTCACCAGATGAAAAGGGAGAGGGCTTAATTAGCAGATCTCCATGGTAGTTGCTTGCCTAAAATGCCCTGGTCTCAGATGGCAATTGAAATATATTAAACACCAAAGTCAGAAATCTGTTTAATATTCACTGAAAACATGTTTTGCATTCTCATGTAAGTATATTTGAAATTATACAGTGTAGGCACGCCTATGTTTTTTTCTCTGCATATATATATATATGACCAGAATGCTGGAACAACTGGAACGACCAGAATGACCAGTCACTATGATGCCCACTGCAACCAGCCAACCGGCCCGATCAGGGATGGAGCTGGCTGGCCAACCTCCCACGGCCCCTCCCCCAGCCAGCCCAGTGCCAATTGGACCCCACCTGTGCACAAATTCATGCACTGGGCCTCTAGTTTCTAAAAAGTCATGAATGAAAGAGAGTGTCAATACATTTTCGTTCTAAAAAAGAGAATATAGTTTTAGTATAGTTTGAGCAATATTTAATGCACACTTTTACTAGACCCCTATGTAAAACCCTAAATGGAGTTTTATTATATTCCTAAGGAAGTAATGATCCTACAGGATTTGGTGAGATATTCCTGAGTTTTATTCAAGAAGAGGTCTCATTTGAAATCGGTCAAAGTCTATTTCTTACACAATGGTTTTTCTACTTTTTTCTTTCTAATCAAGAAATTGGAATAAACTAATTATTCATTAGTTCATTTCACTATTTCTGCCTTCTAAGTGCCAGTCACTGTGCTAGGAATTGTGGGGATTAGAGATATAAATAAGACAAGTACTTCCCTCTGAGAATTTGTAATCAATAAGTATAGGATTGTACTCATACGCTTTCAAGATTCAGACATTCAAAGAACTAACTAATCAGTTTCCATTTTATATTTACTTTGTGAGGGTTTTCTTTACTCCCCTTATCTTAAAAAATGTCATTTTTGTGAGACTATACTTACAGAAGAATGCTTTATCATTAGGGAGAGAGTTTGGATGGTGCAAAGAGGCGGTTGTTGTCATCTGTCTGGTGATGCTGGGGTTGATGCAGTGCAAACCATGTCTGTTTTGAAACACAGCATGCTCTAATCCTTAGGCAGCAGGGTGTGCCTGACGTTCATGTCCGCACTGCTTTTAAAGGCTGCTGTTCGGCATCAAAAAGCACCTTAAGGGAGCACTTGTGTAGGTGTGGGAACATTGCTATCTCACTCTCCAGCGATTGCACTGAGTCTTCTTTTCACACACACGTGAGGGACGTGAGAAATATCAAAGGGCAGAGGGTCTGAGACGCTGCAACACTGGACAGGAGTCCTTTTGCCATAGCCTTGAGGTCCAGCTGAAGAATCCCTAATCGAGGATTCCCCACTCCCACGCATTCCACACTGAACTGCATCAGAAATTGGGTAGCATTAACTTGCAACCTTCAGGCAACAATCTACAAAATGAACTAGTGAAATGGATGGGGACCACACCTGGTTGTAGTGAAAGGCTTGTTTTACTGCTCTTTGGTGGCAAAGAGTCGTTTAGAGGGGAAAGGCAATGTGGAGAATTTCCTAACAGCTGAGAATTGTGTGAAGGTAGAATTGGTCACCCGTTTGGTAGTCACCAGCACAGACAAACTGGAATGTGGCAACATGTGGTGCCCCAGCAGCCCCTGAGCTCCTGAACTGACCCTGTTCCTATGAATCAATGAACTAACTCTTTCACCCTTGGAAAGGTCTCTACTAAAGGAGACTTCAGAGCAGATAAATGTCGTGCAGATTTCCTGAATTCTGGCCCATGCAATGAGTTCTTGGAGATTCTAGTTATGCCAGAAATAAAGAAGTTCTGTGATCGAACAGGTTTGGAAAATGCTAGACACTAGACACTAGAACCCGCTGTGGAAGATGCATAATGCATGCTGTCAGTGCATTTTGACCATAGCAGTAGTAAATAAACTTGTTTAAACTTTAACTTGGTATTCCTCAAACACATTTATTCTAAACATTATAGCTCTTATTGTTCTGTAAAACCAGTATTCTAATGTCTGCAACTTGAGGGATGTTCTGTGGTAAAAATAGCATGACATTTTTTAAAATTAAATCTTTATTGTTCAAAGTCTTACCGTATTTGCCGGCGTATAAGACGATTTTTTGGCCCTGAAAAATATGCCTCCAAGTGGGGGGTCGTCTTATACGCCAGGGACACTTCAGATAGACTGCCCATAGTGCTTGCCCCGTGCCATAGTGGCCTCCCGATTCCCGCCCACTTCATTCCACATACCGTTCAGGCATCAGCAGCGCTGCTGGGTGTATGCTCGGCTGTTATGCGATTTTGCTGTTATGAGATTTTACCACACTCGCAAAATCACACACAGCCGACCATACACCCAGTATGATAGCGCAAAATCACGAATCGCGATACCATACTGGGTGTATGGTTGGCTGTGTGCGATTTTGCGAGTGTGGTAAATTCGGGTTACCGTATATTTCTTTACATATGCATTGAATTTTAAAGAAGGC
>NW_006296096.1:17003-18945 GCF_000327345.1 Myotis davidii
TATACGCCGGTACATATGTCTCATTCTCCCCCCCCCACACACACACACACATTGACCCCTTCTAGCTCACCCCCATCCAGCATGACTTTTTGAGTCATGTCAACTTACAACTTGGGTGGCAAGTCTGGCTAAACCACTGATTACTTGCTTGAGATTAAAGAAGCTTCTTACTGTGACAAGCCTCAATGTCCTCATCTGGAAAATGGGGGGATTACTTGCCCATGCAGGATCTTATGGGTATTAAGATAATTTTTGTACAGTACCTAACAGTGCCTGGCCAACAAGTGCTCAATAGATGGTGACTCTTTCTAGCAGTTACTAATATATTTTTTTTATTTGGGCATCTAATCATCTCTCTTGCAGTTGTTAACATAAAAAAAACATTCAAACCTGTAAAGAATTTTTGTGAGTTTATTTGAGTCAAACTGTCAATAATTGCCAGGAAACAATATCTCAATGGATTAGGATAGTGCTCTGGAGAATGGTGGGTTTTCATCTATTTTTATACATTGCAAATCAAAGGAGGGACGTAGGTGGGTTACATGAAATCCATTGGTGATAGACTAGAGAGGCGGGGGAAAGGAAAGGAGGGGAACCACTGGCCTAGGACATAACTGCCCATCATCACTGCTTTTAGTTAAAGTTTAATTTCAGCCTATCCTTTGTGGTTACCTTAGGTCTCTGAGTTTGCAAGACCGCCATGCAGGCCTTCCCTGAGCTTGTCAGGTCAGCATGTGGCCCCTTTTGACAACAGTTTAAAATCTTCTTCCTTTTGTCTGTCTTCCTTAGAGAAAGGAAAAGTGTCATTCCGATTGCACCATCCGGTGAAATAGCTGAGGCTTCAGTGCCCAGTGTTTGCTCCTGGGACAGAGGCCTCAGCTACTCTTACCCCCACCCCCTAATTTCAGGAGGATCTTGGCTTGAATCACTCTTCCTACATGGACTTGCAGCCGAGGGTCACAGTGTTACCAAGGAGTCCTAAGGAGAGTGCTTGAAGGTGGAAGAGCACCTGCTCAAACAATATTTTCCTTCCTCCTTTGAGGTCCCACAACGTTTTATTTGAACCCCAGTTATGGGAATAACATTTTAAGGTTGTGATGGGTTTGTGTCCCTAATGCCTCCTCCCCTTACACACATGAAATATTCAATATTTGTAGTCCTGAATGCAAAGATGATCCTTCCAACACATCTGTGAGCTGGGTCCCCAGGTTCACCCTCGGAACTTAAGCTATCCTCTCCATTTTAGTCTTTATAGGAGCAAAATTCTGCTTGAGAAAGCCTAGTACTGCACATCATTTCAATAACGCTTTTCTTTGCAGAACATGACTTCTTCCTGAAATGAGAGATTTAAGAGGAACAATCCATTATTATCATAATGAGTTCAAGAGAATGCCTCACAGTGGATAGCCAATTTACTCAGGGACTTGACTTTCTGTGGTCAGTGGTTGAGGTGCAAATTTAAATACATCTTTTGTTGATGATTAGTCAGTGCTCTGTGACAGCACTCTTTTTTTTTTTCTTTCCTTTTTTCCCCAAGGGCACTTTCTTTTGGGAAAGCAGACAATTAAGGGCACAGATAGACCTGGTTCAAGTGGCCTTGGGCAAGTTACCTTAGCTGATCCTAAAATACTTCATCTGTAATAGGGGTAATGATTCTAGGGGGTATTGTTAAGAGTGGATTTGCAGTCAAATGCTCCACCACTGAGCTAGATAATGGAATACTACTCAGCCATAAGAAAAGATGAAATACTGACATTTGTGACAACATCGATGGAGTTTGGAATATGCTAAGCAAAATACCTTGGATAGGAAAAAAATAAGAACCATCTGATTTCAACTATAAGAAACAGAAATTAACAAATGAACAAACAAACAAATAAAAAAAACATACCTCACAAACACAGACAACAGTATGGTGGTTACCTGTGGAAGAAATACAGAA
>NW_006296096.1:18983-27202 GCF_000327345.1 Myotis davidii
TGCTTGAAACTTATCTTATTAACCAATGTCCCCATAAATTTAATAAAATTTTAAAAAGTAAATGTGAAAATAAAAGTACATGCATATATACTTCTTGACAGATTGGAAGGATTTGATGAAAGTTAGCTATCACCACTATACTTTTAAGCTTATTTCTTAACTTTTTAAATATGTCATTTTATTATCTATTGTGAATTAATTAACTAATACACAAAAGGCTTCATTCCCATAGGAGTTTACAGTCTGCCGTAAATGCAATGCAGATATGAGTCATTTCATCTAAACACAGGGAAGAAGGTAGTTTTCTTAATGGACTCATGGAATCTTCATATTATTATGAAACACATAAGTTAGTTATCCCACTTTTTCCATCAAAAAAGATTTAGAAAGGGCTATTTTATAAATTTAAACTTTATTTTAAATTCTATACTAGGCCTTTACAACATCTCATTCATCAGATTATGTTAGTGATTTTAAACTATTATTATTTCCTTGGACTGCATCTGGAAGTTCTATATAATGATCCATGCATATTTTTGAATAGAGATTCATGACTAAATGAACTTTGATTTCTAGATGGCAAAATATGTGGACATGTCTTTGCATTGTTTTCCCCAAACAGAAATTTAGCAGCAATAGCTAGGAGAGGGAAAAGTTGATGTAGGCAACAATCCAAACATAAGGTGATAAGAGATCAGTTGACAGTGAGGAGGTGGGAAACTGGTGATGCCAGGTTGTGAGAAAGGACTTAGAAGGATGAGCTTTCCTACCACCATCACTGCTAAACAGCACTCTGGATTTCACAGCCCCAAGCTTTCTACTTCATTTGAGGGAAAACGATTTCTTATGTCAATGAAAGCTTTTCATCATTTCTAAATTTAAAAAAATAATGATAAATGATCCATAATCACTCTAATTTTTCTCTAAACCAAAATATGAGTGGAGCTGTGAACACACCTTTGGTTTTACTGATTTCCCTTGTAAATTACATTGTTTGGACCTCTGATAGGGAAGTAAGGAAGGATTGCAGCATCTGGGGTTATCAACCATCAATGTTGGAAAATCCTTTAGGTTAATAGTGCCTAACTTATTTTCACATTATAAATTGTATACAAATCTTTTCAATATCTCAGAATAAATTTTTCCTGGGATTCATACCCCCAGAGCAGGGAGATTACTTCACTCCCACACCCTTTGCAATATCCAGACTTTCCTCATTTTAGTGAAACTAACACATCTTCCAACTCTTCAACTAGAAATCATAGATTGATTCTGACCTCACATATTAATACAACATGTCTCTTTGTGCTTTTTCATAAAAACAACATGAAAGAGAAATGAAAAGAAAGAGAGCAGCAATCTCAAAACATACTTAAGGTGAACCTATATGTTTTGTGTTTTCCTCAAAACTTTCAGAATAGACTTAACATAGCTAGCTTTTCTACAAAGATGAATCAGATTATTTTATTTTTTCTTTGTTAATATACAAAAAGCTCACTATTTCAAAAATCATTTGCTTTTCTAACTACAGGTGTACAAGAAAAATAAACATGTCATAAAGTAGTTTAGTAATACCAGGTGCTAGGGTGATACAGATTAACTAGGCTATGGAACAGTGAGGATATGGAACAATTGGAACTCTCATACACTGCTGGTGGGAGTGTAAATTGGTATAACCACTTTAGAAAGCCATTTTTTCAGTGTCTAGCAAAGTTGGTTATATGCATACCCAATGACATAGAAAGGATTAAAAAATGCATAGGCATGTTCACAAAAACATGTATAATTCTTTAAAAAAAAACATGTGCAAGAATGTTCACAGCAGTGCCATAATAACTAGAAACTGGAAGCTATCCAAATGCCTAGCAACATTAGAAAGGGTAAGTAAATTGAAATATATTCATGTAATTGCATAGAGCACAGCAATGAGACGACACAAACTCCAGCTACACACTTAATATGGATGAAGCTCAGAAACAGAATGTTGGGTGAAAGGAGCACTTTACTGTATGATTTCATGGACATAAAATTCACAAACGAAGCCAGGACAGTGATTGCTTTGGGGTGTTAGTGACTAGAAGAGAGAACAAAGGGCACTTCTTCAACTCATCAAGCTGTCCACGTGTTATTTGTGCCCTATTCTGAACATGTGTTATACTTCCTTTAAAAGTTTTGTTGAATGCTGTAGTGTTAATGTCAAAATATTGACCAGATGCCATCCAAATAATGCTATGAAATTGGTTGTAACTTTTTCCAGAAAACTCTTAAATGACTGTACATTTATGACTCAAGTTTCATGAGCTTTTCCCCTGACACTGAACATCACCCTGAACACTTTGATGGCCTCTTTCCTTTAATGCACCATGAATTAGTCATAGCCCCTGGCAAGGATTGTTAATTTTATAACTTCTGCTTTCCATAAATCCCCGAAAGTCAGGACTAGCATTTGCTCAGTTTTGCTGAGATAGGAGATAGTAGTGAAGTGCTTCCTAACTAACTCAGCTTTGCTAAAATTGGATTAAACAAGGTGGTATGTGTAAAGAGTGTAATGCAAACTTAGAGTGATTCAGAGGTTTGATGTGATGTGTTTTATTATTTGAAAACATCTCTCAGTAAAATAGGCAGCATTAAGAGATCAATAAAAAAGAAAGCAGTCAGAACTGAATTCTCCATTCAGTGAAAGGATCAGCTATAAGATACATCTCGAGAAGTGTCTGCCCACTCACACACACGTATTGAAAGTGTTTAAACATTTTAAGTAACCATGAAAAGGAGACGGATGTTCTTAGTAAGGAAAAATCACTTACCCTTCCTGTACTTTTTGTACTGTTGACATCGAATCATTAAAGGTCAAGTATTCTTTTTCACAGAATGTTACTTTACATGCGATTCACCATTTCAGCATACCATTAAGGAGACAGCGTCACACTCAAATGGAGAACTTTCCTGAGCACCAGACTTGGTTCTATCACTAGCTAAAAAGTCTTTGAAAGAAATTTAGAACGATAGAAAATCAGAGATGAGAAATAACCATAGTCCCAACCTGCCATTTTGCAAATAAGAATGCTAAAATGGAAAAATACCAGGTAATCCTAAAGGGCTTGTTAGGCAGTGGATCTAGAACCAGTGCCCAGTTTTTTAAAGCCAGTATTCCATTTTTATAATACTTTGCCCAAAAAGAGCTGCAATCTCAAAACATTACAATTTACATCTGGTTTTATTTTCTAAAATTACTCATACTTTTTTAAATTTTTATAGTTTATTTTTATTTGACTTTGAATAGTTGATATACAATTATCTAAGCTTTTTCTGCACTGTATTAAAGCATATTCTCCTCTATGTCAGAATTTAAGGGCTACATAGTCACACATTCATACATATATGCACAAATATACATATATAATTCTAGTTGAGACATAGCTAAATTTTTTTGTAGTTGAGATTTCCCATAATTTTGAACTGTGATTTATTCTAGTTTTGAAGATCAGTGCAGAGTTGAGGATCAAGGGAAGGACAAATAGTACAGGAAAAATATGTTTTCTTCCAGATCTCATAAAATTTCTTACTTATATGTCTCATTTTTATCAAAAGTAGAAAAAAAAAGTCCCTAACTATTTCATTGCATAGGATGGTCAATAAAACTTTACTACTTTGACATTGTAAGATGTTTGGTTGCTAACCAAATTAAGAAAATAAAGGCTAACTCTTCTTTTTGGCAGAAGAGACACAATAATATGAGAAAAAGTTCAAAGTTCAAAATTAGATTTTCATTGGACCCTTAATATATAATTATTATTTACTAGATGCATACTTTTGTTATGACTAATGACTTGAAGGCTCAGAAATAGTGAAAAGAACAATGGGAGTTGGGTTTGAGATAACACCCTGGCTCTCTTAGGCAAACCATCTGGTTTCTCCACAGATTTCATGTGACAATGAGGTAAGATTACATCACTGGAAGTTCCTTAGAGAATAGATAGCAGTATACAATTGTAAAGTGATATTATTGTTATTTAACTCATTAAATGTGCCTCCTAAAAGTTTGGCACTGTTTTATAAAGCTGGAAAGTCCTCTTCTATTTTATACTTTCCTCTCTTACATCCACATTTCTTTAAGATTTTTTTTTGCAAAAGTATTATCCTGGCTGGTCCAACTTCAATACTTAGTAGGGGAAAGGGCAGACTTTTAGCATATTATAGAGAAAAATAATGAGTCGAAATGAGAAAATTATAGTAATGTTTTAAAAGATCTTATCAAAAACTCCTGGGTGAGAAAAAAAATTCAATCTGAGTCACAGATCTACCCATAGATAACACATTGTCATCAAACTACTATCCATTTCATCACTGATAGTTTCATGAATTGAAGCACAAGGAGAAATGTACCTTGTGGAATGTATTTTTGTATTTGATTACAATGCTTAAGGAAAGGTGTCTACTACTCTAGAACAAATATTTGTATTTTTATGGACATATGATAGCATACTTTGTACTTAAAGAACTAGATTCATAAAGAATTGCCAATAATTTAAACACACCTACAGACAAGACTAATTCAAAAAAGCTATATTAATACCACAATGGGTTCTACTACTGATATTTGTAAGTCAGCCATTCATTTATTTATTTCACTAATATTTAGTGCCTTGTCAAGGCATTGTACAATGGGCTATGGCTTTGTGTAGGTGATGAAGGGTATATTATTATTTTTAAAAAATATGTTTATATTGATTTTTAGAAATAGAGTAAGAGAGAGGGATAGAGAGAGAGAAACATCGATGAGAGAGGAATATTATTGATTGGCTGTCTTCTGCATGCTATCAAGCCTGCAACCTGGGCATGTGTCCTGACTGGGAATCAAACCAGTGACCTTTTGGTTCCTGAGCCATACCAGCCAGGCATAGTGTATATTATTTACTCGACAACATTTTTTCCTATCCTTTCTTCCTCAATTTTCTCCACGAGTTTCTCATTTCTCTAGCTCTGGGGAAAAATCATGTTTTACAGTACAAAAAGTTAAATGAAGGAAAAAGAGGACATACTGGCAAAGGTCTTAGCAGAAAGAAAATAAGATAAAAGCTACAAGAAGAAAGTTATGGCTCTTAGTTTTATTAATTTATTAAAGGACTAGAGGCCTAATGCACAAAATTCGTGCAAGGGACTTGGCCCTTGCAGCTGTGGTGGCCTTGCCTCTGCCCTTGCAGCCCTGGCTTTGTCTGGAAGGTCATCCAGAAGGATGTCCGGTCTAATTAGCATATTATGCTTTTATTATTATAGATTCTATGTATAAAGACTCAATATGGTCAAGATGTCAGTTCTTCTCAACTTGATCTTTAAGTTTAATAAAACCCCAATCAAAATATCGGAAAGTTATTTGGTGAGTATTGACAAACTTATTCTAAAGTTAATATAGAAAGGTAAAAGACCCAGAATAGCCAACCAACTTTAAGGCTTACTATAATGCTACAGTAATAAAAACAATGTGGTATTACTGAAACAATAGATAAATAGATCAATGGAACAGAATAGAGAGCCTAGAAATAGACTCACAAAAATATAGTCAACTGATCTTTGACAAGGAACAAAGACAATAGAATGGAGTAAACAGGTTTTTCAACAAATGGTGCTTGAATAACTGAATATCTACATGCAAAAAAAAAAAGTGAATCTCAACACAGATATTAACCCTCACAAAAATTAACTCAAATGGATCACAGACCTAAATATAAAACATAAATCTATAAAACTTCTTGAAGTTAATATAAAAGAAAATCTAATTAACCTTGGGTTTGGCATTATCCCTTTAGCTGCAACACAAAACGTGGGATCCAGGAAAGAAAAATGTCATAAGTTCATGAAAATTAAAATCTAAAACTTCTGCTCTGTGAAAGACTATTAAAAGAATGAAAAGATAAGCCTAGCTTGTGAGAAAATATTTGCAAGATACATATCTGATGAAGGACTAGTATCCAAAATAGACATAGAGCTCTTTATACTCAACAACAAGAAAACAACCAAATTAAAAGATGCCCAAAAGACACTGAGAAGACACTGAGAAGATAGAAGAGGGCTAGGCAGTCAGGGACGGGACCATGGTAGGAAAGTAGAATGTGGAAGTTCAAGGATCTTATAAAGGTGGACATAAGTCAGCTTGATGACTGCATCCTGTTCTGAGCAGCTTGATTACTGTGTCCTGTTCTGAGAAAAAATACAGAGACAAACAAAAGGACCTAGAATTGAACCCAGTTAGGCGGGAGTTGCCAGGGCAACCCAGGTGGGCAGGGATGGAAGTGTGTGTGGGGGTGGGGGGCAGGTAGGGAGACATGAGCTTTCAACTGTGTGGGTGTTGCTTAGGCAGAATTCTTTGGAAGGACCAATCAGGAGCTAGCAAAGCATATATCTACCCCTACACCGTGAAGCCCATGCTCGTCCTTCTTCTCTCTGGAGCATTGGGTTCCTGGCTCTCCTATGGCAGAGGATATGCTCCCCTGTGCCCACGTGGCTGATGGCCATGTGGACTCCACACATGGACCAATGGACTTTCATTAGCGTGGATGCTGAACTACACCCGACTGTAACATGGAATGGAAGCTCTGGACACTGGCCTGCTTTTGGCTCTCCTGGAACCCCAGCTAGACCTTTTCCAGGACTGGCTTAAAGGGCAGGGGACTTTGGAACCTGAGACGAAGAAGCTTCACCAGCAACTCCCTTTGGTCTGCCTCCCTGCTGCTTCCTGCTGCAGGGAGTCGGTCTGTCTCTCACTAATCTTTGCTTCTGCTTACCATTTTGTCCATAAACTCATTCTTTGATTTTGGCAGGCAATGAACTCAGACCAGAACACAACACTTTGCTTCCTACAGCTATGGAGACAAGGACCACAGATTCCTCCACATTTATACTAATTAAGTACAATTAAAAGAGAACCAACTGGTTGAAATCTCCTATATTTTAAAATTTATGATTTTCTGACTTGAAGTGACCAGTGCTCTGGAGAGAAGAAAATATAATTCCCATTCCTGTACCTCAATACCAAGATGGGGTTTTTTTATTATTGTTGGTTTGTTTTTTTCTTACATGAATTACTTTGTGTTAAAAATAAATTAGCAAAAAGTGTCACAGTAGTGACAACCTTTGTAATATCTCAGTGTTCAAGTGGAACCAAAATAGCACTGTGGGGTAAAGCATGCACTCTGTGCTCTTGACTCTCTGCCTATCAGAGTTTAAGAGTTTCTTAAGGAGGACAGAACAAAGTTCTGGAAGTCACATGGGATGAAATAAATAAAGGAGAGGTTGAAATGGGGCCTGAATAAATAAGTAGGAATTTTATTTCACTGCTAAGCAAAGTCAATTTACATAGGAGGGCATGGGCCTGGCAGTCAGAAGGTATGACTGCTGAGAACACTTTCTATGATCTTGAGCAAATCACTTAACCTCTCTCTCTGAGTTTTCCATTCTAGAAACCAGGACATGGGAGCTAGGAATCTGGGAACTAGGAACAGTAGTCAGCACTTACGAAGCGATCAGAATATGTGTAAAATAGTTCTTAGAAAAGGTTACTCAGGTTATTTAAATTGGAGAAAAGAAAACTAAAAGGATGCAGGAGATTTTAATCAGATACCTCTGGTGGTTCTATTATGTACTACAAATTAATTTAAATCCACTCCCCCCAACCCCATCCCAATTATATTATTCAAGGATTTCTTTGGGAAGATGATGATGTTCTTGGTTCTTTTTTTAAAAGTAAATCTTTATTGTTCAGATAATTACAGTTTTTCCTCTTTTTCCCCCCATTGCTCCCTTCCACCCAGTTCCCACCCTACCCTCTGCCCTTACCCCGCTCCGCACTGTCCTCATCCATAGGTGTATGATTTTTGTCCAGTCTCTTCCTGAACCCCCCTTACCCCTTTCTACACCTGCAAAGGAGGCAGGGTTTTTCAGAAAACAAATCCAGAGCTTCGCATTTGGAGTTAGGGAGGATATAGATAAGAACAAACTCAAAGGGAAATGTGTTTGCGCATGGCAAGGAGTATGCAACAACATCAGGAAGAGCAGAGGTGGCTCAGGCATTTGCGGCCATTCCAGCACATTGGTGGGGACTTACACTTCACTGTCTCACCATCCACGGGTCTGACGCCGCATGGTGCCAACTAGGAGCCAAAATAGCAAGAGTAATGATTAGCCATATCTTGAACTCTGTGTAGCTAAAGGGATGAGGGTTA
>NW_006296096.1:29028-32266 GCF_000327345.1 Myotis davidii
GTCAATCTGGATGGTCCCACTCTGACCACTGGGTACACTGGCTCTTGGATCTCTAAGGAGGTGCTAATTTAGCCTCTACCTGAGATCTGCAGATTCCTCTTCCTTGTTTGGGGTTTGGAGGTGCCCAGATGAGGCTCAGCTGTGAAGCAATGCAAGCTGCTGTGGGGCCTTGGGCCTTCTTTTGGAAGTTCTGGGTTTCTCTGACCCAGCTGCAGTTTGTTAGGTAATTTCAGATTGCAAAGGGCCAGGCCTTTCATATGCAAAAGCCTCTGCACACAGCTTGGGTGGGGCAGGGTCTCAGGGGATCACCAGGGTGGAGCAGGCAGCTATGGCTGCTCCTCAGTCCTGCCCTAAGAGGCCCCCCATCTCAGTGTCCTGGTAATCGCTGCAAGCCCCTCTGAGAGAAAGCCGCCCTCGAGTTCTGCCCCATGCCAGACAGTCCAGTTTCTCCACGTATGAGTCTGGGTCCCCAGAGACGCCCCTGGAACTGGAGTTCAGAGCAGTCGGGAGCTTGTGTCTTCCTCCCGATTGAAAAAGACAACCGCGTCCTCAGTTGCCAGCCCTTTCAGCATACGCCTCCGTACCTCTGCACTTTACTTTCACACCTCCTCTGAGTCTCAGTGTGCTTTTCTCTTTCCTTTTAGTTGTAGAATTTCCACTCAGCCAGTCTTCCTGTGGTTCTGGATGGTGTCCGTTTTATCTTTTAGTTGTATTTTTGAAGTGGTTGTGTGAGGCAGCAATTTCTGGTGTTTACCTATGCCACCATCTTGGTTTCTCCCCCATGTTCTTGGTTCTTAAATCACTGAATTTTGGAGTCAATAACCTTGGATTTAAGTTCTTGTAAATGAACACTATGAAAAGCCATTTAATCCTGCTGATTTTCCTCATCTTAAAAATCAAGATATCAATGCCTTCCATGGAGAGTTATTGAGAGGATTAAATGAGGTAATTTATATGGGAACATTCTGTAGCTTTTGGTGGAGCAGAAATAGCCAGACTCTGGAATCAAGGAGACCTTTTTTCAAATTCTCATTTGACCACTATTCATCCTGAAAACCTTGGAGTCACCATTTACAAATCATACAGCTGTTCCTTCACCTGCAGAAGGGGGTAAATTATCTACCTTAAAAGTAGGGTAAGAAGAATAATTTCTAAATATTCCTGGTGACATATGTGACCCCAGAAAATTCACTCCTCCAAACAATAATATACTCCCCTGTAGAAATTATAACACTGGTTTATAGTTTATATGTCTTTACCTTTACTAAAAATGTTAGTGTTTTCAAAAGTGGCTGTAGCAATCTATGCTCTCACAAATAGTATATAGAGAGTTTCACAATCTTGCCAACACTAACACTGTTGTTAGACTCTTAATTTTTGCTAATTTGTTAGGTGAATGTGATTTTAAGGTATATTTTTCTGATTACTCATGAGATTGAGCATATTTCATAAGTTTCTTGCCCATCCCTGATTTAGCCGTTGATAATTTAATATTTGCTTTTGTACATAAATAGTATGACTGACTCAGTGTGCAACTTATTCACCCTGAATTTGGCAGAAGTCCCACTAATATGGAGTCAACTTAAAGTAGTCTAGTAGTCCTTTCATAAAAGAGGGGTTTGTAATCTGTTGCCTGGGAGCATGCTGACTGTGTTTTCAAAATGTTGTATACTCAGCATCCAGCAGAGTCAGAACACTGGATAAACCCTAACTGAGGAACATTCTACAACATCACTCACTACCTATAATCTTCAAAAGTATCAAGATTTTGGAAGTCCAAGAAAGACCAAGGAACTGACAACTAAACTAAATATGTGATTCTGGACTGGATCCTTTTATGAAAGACTAGAGTTCTAATACATGAAATTTGTGAACGGGTAGGGTCCCTAGGCCTGGCTGGCGATCAGGGCTGATCTGTGGGGCAACCAGTGGGGATACTGGGGGTCCTCAACTGGCACCTGCCTTGGCCGGCCTGGCACTGCCCACTCTCTGGCCCTGGCCCCTGCCACCGCCACTGTCACCTCCCTCTGCAGGGTGACCAGTAGGGCAATCAGGGGACCCCCACTGGCACCCACTTTTGCTGGCCTGGGGCTTGTGGGCTGGGGGCAGCTCCTGCATTGAGTGTCTGCCCTTTGGTGGTCAATGCACGTCATAGCGACCGGTCGTTCCACAGTCTGGTCGATTTGCATGTTAGGCTTTTATTATATAGGATATTATTGGGAAAATTTGCAAAATTCCATTGGGTCTAGTTGTTATTAATGTGTCAATGTTAATTTCCTATTTTGATGGTTTATCGTGGTTATCTACAGGAAAATAACCTTAATTGAGGAAATTCCCAATGAAATATTTGGGGGTTATCAGACATCATGTCAGCAGCTGACTCTCAAGTAGATTCAGGAAAAGTTGTTATATAGTTTTTGCAATTTTTCTCTAAGTTTCAGTTTGTTTAAAAAACCATTAATAAAAGAACTGTAAACTCAAAGAGGTAACATAAATAAAATCAAGACAACTTATTTTAGTTAAATTTGTACATAGAATTCAAAGCCCAGTGCTCAGAAAATACATGTACCTTAACTCAATTAAATCATGTCATAGATGAGTATGAACTGAGAGAATAGATTAATATATGTTTACTGAGCATTAAATCCAGGGAAAGAAAATGACATACTTAAGTATAGACTATGTGGCCAGACAGACTGAGTTCAATTCCATCCCATCAGTTATTAGCTCTGTTGCCCTGAGGAATTCATCTCTCAGAGCCTCTGCCAGCTCATTTGTATGATAATAATGTCCATTTTCCAGAATTTGTGTGGATTAAAGAAGATGAGCAACTAGCACAGTGCCTGGTGCATGGCAAGTGCTCAAATGCTACCTACTGTTATTATTAATGTTTACTTTTATATTCCTACTCTGCCTGTTAGAAAAAATTACCTTGTATCATTATCTGTCCCTTCCCCTGTGTTGACTTTTTGGGGAGAAAAGACCAACAGATTCCTTCTAAGTGATTCTGAACCCAGAAGATGGCATAAAGATAAAAATAATAGTAACAACAACATCAACATTTCACATACATTATTTCATTTAATCATGTGGCCTATATGGTTAAGAATACTGCTCTTATAGGTGGGGAAACACATGTGCAATATTCAGTAGTTTCATGATTACTATATCTATGATACATAACAACCAAAGTTATGTTACTTTGACTCAAAGCTTTCTTCCTTTTTTCCCCCAAACA
>NW_006296096.1:32401-37795 GCF_000327345.1 Myotis davidii
TTTTTTTTACCAATAGTCCCTTGAGTCTATGAGGAAAAGAGAGAAAGAGAGAAAGAGAGAGAAAGAGAGAGAGAGAATATGTAATTATTTTCCTCTTGATAACTATACTTCATATGCATGGGGACCATGTGTGAAACAGCTCTCTTTTCTAAGCTAAGCAAGAGCAGTTGCTTTTCCCATCTGATCCATTTTCCCATAATTGAACACGTTTATCAGTTTCCTTTGGGATTGCTTCCAAACTTGCCTTTTCTTTGGATGTGAACCTCCAGGCTATCTCTATTATTCTAATGTGATCCACGCTGAATTCCAAATATAAGATATAGAGTGATAACCCAATTTTATTCCTATATTCATCTCATTCCAATGTGAACAACGTATATGGTTTTGGTTTATCTTCATATAATATTATTAAGCATCTATGGGTGTGACTTTGCCATGTTGGGGCAATAAATAACAAATTAAATGGGTAAAACTCTTCCTTTCTAAGAAGCAAAAATAAATCAGATAATGTGATTTTAAAAACCCACAAAATATAATGAGAGATTTTAAATGGTATATGAAATAGAAGGTTACAGAGTAGAAAACCTTAAAATTAAGAAATTATCCTATATAATAAGGAGCTAATATGCAAATGGTCATCACGCCTCAAGCCCTCCCGCCCTCGCATCAGGGCCAGGGGACCTGAGGCTGCGCTCCCCCCCGCCCCCCCTGGTGCTGGGGCCGAGGGACCTGAGGCCATGCCCCCTGCACCGGTGTGGGACCAGGGGACCTGAGGCTGCAACCCCGCCAGGCGGGGCTTGACAGGGGTGGGGCCAGGCAGGTCTGGGTCTCATGTGATTTCAAGGCGCACAGGTGGGTGGGGACTTGACTCTGGGCCTTGCGGCACCCCCCAGACTCTAGGAGGGAGATTTTCATATACATTTTACTAATTTTCTTTCATCTCTGACACTTCTATTATAGAGAAAGGAAAATTAACAATATTAAAATCTTTCCTCTAATTAATTCCTTTTTAATGTGCACAAATTTCCTGCACTGGACCACTAGTCTATAATAATAATAGCATACTATGCTAATTAGACCAGACAGCCGAACATCCTTCTGGACATCCCTCTGAACAAAGCCACCATGGTGGGGGCTGAGGCAGAGGCAGTTAAGGACTATCAGGCAGGCAGGCAGAATGGTTAGGGGTGATCAGGCAAAGCAGTTAGGGGTGATCAGGCAGGCAGGCGAGTGGTGAGGAGTGATCAGGCAGTTATGCAGAGTGGTTAGAGGCGATCAGGCAGACAGGTGAGCAGTTAGGGTTATCAGGCAGGCAGGCAAGTGGTTGGGGCGATGAGGCAGGCAGGTGGGTGGTTAGAGGCGATGTGGCAGGCAGGTAGAGTGGTTAGGGGCAATCAGGCAGGCAGGCAAGCGAATGATTAGGAGCCAGCAGTCCCGGATTACAAGAGGGTGGAGGCTGGGCTGAGGATTCTTGCCCCCACCCTGTGCATGAATTTCGTGAACCAGGCCTCTAGTTAAATATAATATATAATTAGATTTTCATTTTTACCTATAACAAACAAGGGAATGCATGACATCTGGAACACTTTCTTAAGCCATTGAAAAATAAAATTAGAGCAATATTCATGAAATGGGTTTGTCACCGTCTTTTCTGTTTCTTTCCTAATTTATTTCACAAAGAGAACTTTTCAACAGCGTAGAAGAATTATTTAAACTGAATCAAATAATTATAATTATAGATTAGATTTAAATAATTATAAATTATAACAACAATTTCCTAAATAGTAAAAGCATTGACATATTTTTTCCAGCTTTATTGAGGTGTAATTAACATATAACATTGTGTAAATAATATGATCGTATTTTCAATTGGAATTTTTCTCCTGTGGAGGATTTAAAATCTTAGGAAGTAAAACAAGAAGTATTTTATTCATATTGTCACAAGGAAGACAGAAGTCTTTTATCCAAGGTTACCCAACATGTGGATCTCCTTTAAACAAGACTTATAATCCAAGACAGAGAAGCTGTGTTGTGGTAAACAGTATGTTGGATGAAGTCATTCCAGTTTTTGAAGATCAAGGTACACAGAGAGAGTCCTTGTCCACAGCAAGGATGTCACACAGGCACAAGGAAAATCCGGCCTATTCTCTCTGTTAGGGTGAAGCCCAGGGTGAAGATCCTAGACAGTTACTGTTTGACTAATGAGACCTATTTATGGAAATAATGAGCCACATAATGACCATAATGAGGGCTAAGAAAATAATCCCTCTTTCTTTCCTTTTTCGAAGACCAGCAGCCTGAGTGGCCCGTGGATGTGTTCTGCAGGACCACTCAGAACACATCCAACATAAAGCATTTCGCTGATAAGGTAAAGAAAAATGATTCCGTCGGTAATTGTTCCTTCGAGCGGATTTATTGTGAATAGAACATTTGTGTCTGCGTGTGTGTTTGGGAGTGTGTTTTCCCCGGCTCATGCAGAAGACAGATTGTTGACAGTAAATGTTTAGTCAAGGGCGAGAATACTTTTGTTTTAGTTACAGATCCTGTCTGCCAGCCAGATGATATGTTCTCCTTCTAATCAGCGCCACGGAAGCTTTTGTGCCTTACAGGAGTGCTGCTGAATATGATGGAACAACCGCATCTTTTAATTTAGTCCCCATAGGAGAATAAGCCATTCTTCTTTTACTAGGCGACAGACGGCGACTTTTATGTTACCCAAAGCTCAGCTGTGCGAAGCCTTTGAGAGATGCTGCTATCATGATGGCCTTTCTGGAATCACTTACCAGAGGCAAATGGCTGCCTCCGTTTTGCACAAAGCATTGCTTTTGAATTGGGATGCTCTTTGACTGTCCAGGCAACGTGTACACATTAAGGCATTCTTTGGCCTTATATTTAATAGGTGTGATGGGACAAAAGTTATTAACATATGAGGAAGCTTTGGGGGGCTTGGCCTGCTCAGTTCCCTACCCTTCCCTGCATACAGGGGAAAGGTCCAATTCCAGGCAATTCTTTGGGCTTTTGTGATGCAAAATTGGTGGAATGAGGATGAGACAGAATGACCAAAAGCACAGCAGATGGATTTTTGACTGAAGATTAGAGCACAGTGTCCCTTAGGCGAGGCATATCCTTTGCTAGGAGCCTCTGGGAAGAGATGATGAACCATTTGATGACAGAAATCAGGACAGACAGGATGATGTGGAAGCATCAACAATTCTTCTGGGGAAGGACAGTGAGAGGCATCCAGGGGCTTGGTGCATTATGAAATAAGGAGGGAGGATTGTAATAAGTGTTGCAGTGTATGTACTTGTATCCTCTTTAAAGATGCTAAAATATGCACATAAACATGGACGACGTCCTGTCTGGATTATACTTCTCTGAATGTAACAGCAACCTGGGACTGAGCCAAGTGACGAGGCTTCCTTGGGATTTTATCTGTACGATAGTAGATAATGGGTTTTTCTTTAGGTTCTTCCTATATCAGACATAGTTTGATACATTGGAAAATTTCCAACGATGAGAGGATTTTGTTGGCAGATGAATATCTTTGAACCGATAGACTTATTTATCTACAAGGCCATTTTAGACACTCATGAAGTATTCTCTTTGTCACCAAAGCAGTATATCTGCTGACAATGCTAGATCATAAAATAAGATTTGTAGTACTGTTGGAGATACAAGATGGTGAGTGATGATGATGGAGTACAACATCTTCAGAGCCTAAGGGTAAACTGGAAAAAATAAAATCAAGTTTCAAGAGATTTATTTGCCAATATAGGTCTAGAGAAAACTTGTCGGGGTGTGTAGAGACAAGTAAATATGCAAGCGAGCTATCAAGTCAAGTCACTTACATCTTTTTTTGTTCAAAATCTTCCTATTGGGTAGAATTCTTATTTATCACTTGCTGAATGTTCTCTCAAATCTCTGGTGTTTTTCTGGGGCCTTGGCTTTAGGGTGTAATAAAAGATTTTCAAAGGAAAACCTAATCATCTCTCAAGAATGATTTCCATTTCTAATCATGTGTCTCTTTATGATTGTTCAATTTTCTAACTTTTAAGTCTTCTCTTCTGCCCACTTGTAGGAGTCATAGGTTACTACCACTGATGAGCCTGAATCTTCCCAACAGAAAGACAGTGGGTAGTAATAACCCATTGGTCCAAATCTTCAGCAAGGCTAGGCAATCATGTTGGGAAGACCAAGACACAGAGATCAAAAGCCCTGACTGCAGACTGAGGTTAGGGGACCCTGCGAAGGGCAGGATGAGAGAAGCCTTTGGAGCACAGCCTTTTGAACTTCCCTACCTCACACCTGCTGGCTCCCTGCTGTGCAGCTTCTTTTATATAATTCACTCACACCCATTTTTGTACAAATAGACTGTATTGTTAATCACCGCAAGATGCCTTAAGTGGAGAGCCATGGTTTCTGATGTGGTCTATGTTATCCTCTAGCTATACAAACAATTTGGAAAAAGAGAACCATGGAGATACTTTTTCCTGTATGTTCTAAGAGCACATGTATACCAATATTTTGTAGATACTTTAGTGCTTGATGTAACCCTATGTCGTGAACAATGAAAACACATCCTGCATATCAGATATTTACATTATGATTCATAACAGTAGCAAAATGACAGTTATGAAGTAGCAACGAAAATAATTTTATGGTTGGGGGTCACCACAATATGAGGAACTGTATTAAAGGGTTGCTGCATGTCCAGAAATCAAACCGAACCAATATGCTCAATTAATATTTGACAAAGGAGGCAAGAACATACAATGAAGACAAGGCAGTCTCTTCAATAAATGGTGTTGGGGGGTTGCCTAAGACCATCGGAAAACACATATATAATTACATATTGTTTTTGTGATTAGTCACTATGCTTTAATTATGTTCAATTTGTAACAATGAAATTGGGGGTCACCACAACATGAGGAACTGTATTAAAGGGTTGCGGCATTAGGAAGGTTGAGAACCACTGCTAAGTAAGGCATTGGAAAATAAAGAGAAAATAAACAAATGGGACTACATCAAAATAAGCTTCTGCACAGCAAAAGAAACCATCAACAAAACAACAAGAAAGCCCACTGCGTGGGAGAACATATTTGCCAATATGTTCACCGATAAGGGTTTAATTTCCAACATTTATAGGGAACTCATACAACTTAACAAAAGGAAGATAAACAATCCAATCAAAAAATGGGCAAAGGACCTAAATACACACTTTTCAGAAGAGGACATTCAGAAAGCCAAGAGACATATGAAAACGTGCTCAAAGTCACTAATCATCTGACAATTAAAATGACAAATCAAAATGACAATGTGGTACCACCATCTCACACTTGTTAGAATGGCTATCATCAACATACATATCAACAAACAACAAGTGCTGGTGAGGAT
>NW_006296096.1:43474-49536 GCF_000327345.1 Myotis davidii
AAAAGGGCATGGAGGAACTGGGGAGCATTATGCTAAGTGAAATAAGCCAGTCAATGAAAGAAAAATACCACATGATCTCACTCATTCATGGATAATTGAGACCATTATAAACTTTTGAACAAAAATAGATAGATACAGAGGCAGAGCAGCATCGAACAGACTGTCAAACTACAGCGGGAAGGCCGGGGAGGGTTGGGGGGCAGGAGGGAGGGTAACAGATCAATCAAAGGACTTGTATGCATGCATATAAACATAACTAATGGACACAAGACACGGGGTGGGGGGTATGGGAGGTTAGGGAAAGGTAAAGGGGAGAAAAAAAAGGAGACATATGTAATACTCTTTGTACTACTTTAAGCAATAAAACAATTTTAAAAAAAGGGTTGCGACATTAAGAATGTTGAGGACCACTGCCCTATGAGGTGGGGGTTTATATTAGGATAAGTAATGCAAGCTGCTCTATACACCCCTAGTTCTCCCTGGTTTAACACAATAAACATTTACTTCTGGTTTATGCAAAGTACAAAATGAATGGTTCTATCTGGCAGGAGGACTTTTACAAAGTCATTTGGAAACTCCAGCACCTTGGAGTCTGTGGCTCTGCCTGGGGAACCCTCAGTCCTCTGCGAACTCCTCTGTATTCATCCAGCAGGCAAAGAAGAGAGTGTGGAGTCACTTGGAAGCTTTGTAATGGGCCAGATCTGAAGGCCTCATCCATCACATCTGCCCCCTATCCTACAGGTCAGCACCTCTAGCCACACTAAATTGCAAGAGATGCTGGGAAATTCAGCCCTGTGACCAGAAAGAAAGGGAATCAGATTTGGTGAAAAAACTAGCCAGTCTCTGGCATAGTGTTATCCCCACTTTACTGATGAGGAAACTGAGGCACAAACAGGTTAAGTGATATGGAAAGACACCTGCTAACAGGTGGTGAGCTAGAATCTGAACCCAGGAATCTGACGCCAGCATGGTCCTCCCATTACTGCGAATGAGTAAAATGAGGCAGGGGAAGATAACGTGCCTCCTTCCAGTTGCTAAAATTCAGCAGATGCTGGAGTGATGTTTCCTTACTCCATGGAATTGGTCCCATTCAGGATGAGTGCATGACACTCTGACTTCAGCGACTCTCTTCCTAAACATCCCTGGGGCGCAGGAGAGCGTGTTTCAATCTCAGAGGGTATTTTAGGGTAAGCCAACTCACACTACCATTTGAGATGCTTGTTTCCAACAGTATGCAACCAGGGCGGTTAAAGGATTAGAATTAGGGATCATGGAGTCAGGCCATATGGCATGGGGCTAAGAGGTGGAATCTGGTATCACGGCTCCCAAATCCATCAAATCCAGGCCTGGTCCTGCCTCTAGTGGCTGTGTGACTTACTTATTCTCTCTCTGTAGCTTACTCATTTGTAAAATGCTGGAAATGGTAATGCCTACCTCATGGGTTGTTATGAGGATTAAATTAATACATGAAAGAGCTTAGCATAGTATCTGACATATCGAAAACAATTAAAAGAGGTTCATGTTTATTGTTCTTGTTATGTACTTGCACCTGATCGAGCTAAAGGCATGAACACATGTTTCTGCTGACATAAAGAAAACTGTCATCTAAGTAAATGGCAGCTTCATCTGCTCAGTATCTCATGCTATTGGATTCTGGCCTTCCTTATCCCCAAACGCCAATCCATCAGTTAGTCCTGACAGCTCCATCTCCAATGTATTTACTATAATGAGTTCTCTCTATCTTCCCTGCTCCACCCTAGTTCAAGCCTCTATCATCTCTTGCCTAGACCATGGCAGGACCTAAAACATGGCTTGCTTCTCCTAGTGTCCCTGCAATCTAATCTCCAGCAGAAGCCAGAGTGATCTTTTGAAAATATAACAGACCGTGTAATTCCTCTGATTAAATCCACTAATGATTTCCTGCCTCATTTAAATAAAACCTCAAGTCCTTCCCTTGGTCTTTGCCTTAGTAAGGGGTAGATAATTCCTGAATAGGCCCTACTTTGTCCAAGACAATCTTAGATTATACTGTATCTCTAAGATTATTATTAATAGAACCTCCTTTCATTCTCAACAGTGTCCCAACTTAGAAGATAAATTATATTATTACCTTGCTTATGGGTTGTGGAGCATCCTCACCCTAAGTAAATCCTACAGGCCAGCAGGGGAGGGGAATTGGGGGTGACCGGGCTGGCAGGGGAGCAGTTAGTCGTCAATCAGGCTGGCAGGGGAGTGGTTAGGGGGTGATCAGGCTGGCAGGCAGGCGAGCGGTTGGGAGCCAACAGTCCCGGATTGTGATCAGGCCTAAACCAGCAGTCAGACATCCCCCGAGGGGTCCCAGATTGGAGAGAGTGCAGGCTGGGCTGAGGGACACCCCCCACCAATGCACGAATTTCATGCACTGGGCCTCTAGTTACTTATGAGCTCCCTGGTGGACTATGACCTTCCCTTTATCAGACAATGGACAATCCCATCTTCTGGAGAACCTTCAGCCCACATGGCAATCCCTCCTCCCTCTCTGTTTGTACCCCACCTGGAGTGGGGGGAAGCTTTACACTTGGACTCCCCTTTTTGCCTGGGGAATATCCCCTTTGCTTTTCCATTGAGGACTGGGAAAACAGAAGTTAGCATTTAACCTCTCTTGTCTGGTACCTACTCAGGCCTTGGGAGGCCCTGTTCTGTGGAAGGTCCATTCACTGAGAGAAACAAACCTATTTCTAGTCTTTAACTGATGTTTATGATCTGGCTCCTGCCTACATATTTGATTTCATTACCTTCTACTCTTCCCTTCAAATAGCCACACTGTCTGCCTTTTCTTTGTAGAACATCCCAAGCATGATCCTGCCACAGGGCCTTTGCACCTGCATTTTCTTCTGCCTGGAATGCTGTTCCCCTGATCTGCTTGACTCAACTTAAATGTCACTTCTCTGAGAGGCCTTCTTGGGACTAATCTACAGTAACTTTTCTGATCACTTTCTCATAATCTTGTTTTATTTCCTTCACAATACTTACCTCTGCCTAAAATTATTTTGCTGGATTAATTTTTTTCAAACTCTATAATGATGATAACAATATTCATAATGTTACTAGGCTTCCTAAGGGCCTAACAGTCTTCTAAGTATTCCACATTGATTAATTTTTTAAATTAGTCATTTTATTATTATTCCCATTTAATAGGTAAAGAAACAGAGGTTTAGAGAAATGAAGTAACTTGCTTAATATTATAGTGAGAGAGCCCAGGCTTTAAGGCTAGAGAGTGTGGCTCCAGTGTCCAACCTGAACACAAGGTATCGCCCATCAAAGTCCTCCCCAGAAGACAGTACTAGTAGTGGCCTGTCTATGTGCTACTGCATCTACCCCCAGCACTTCTGTAATATTTGGTCTTCGCTGAGTTCTGGCACAAAGCTCCTAACACCATTGAAATTTCCTAAGTGTTGAAAGCATAAAGGTGTCTTCTGTTATGGTAATGAGTGACTTTTGGAGAGCACCTAAGGGTGGGGGCTGGTTGCCAGAGGCGTCAATCACGTGATTAGAGGGTGGGAAGTTTCAGTCCAAATCAGGAAGGTGGGTTATGGGAAAAGGGCTGGAGATTGAATTCAATTAACAATGTCCAATGATTTAATTAATCATAACCGTGGCTTGAAGCCTCCCTAAAAATCCAAAGGATGGGGTTCTGAAAACATCGGGTTGGTGAACACATGGAGGGGTGAGTTGTATGTGCAGAGAGGGCATGGGAGCTCCACACTCCTTTTCACATACCTGGCTCTATACATCTCTGTCATCTTGCTGTTTTTGAATTAGATCCTTTTATAATAAATTAATAACCTAGTAAGTAAAATGTTTCTCTGAGTTCTGTGAGCTGCTCTAGCAAATTAATCAAACTCAAAGAGGGGTCACTGGGACTTCTGATCTGGAGTCTGTTGGTCAGAAGCCTAGATGATAACCTGGGTTTGTGATTAGTGTCTGAGTATTGTAGGACTGAATGCTCAACCTGTGAAATCTGGCATTATCTGCAGGTAGATAGTGGCAGAACTGAGTTGAATCGTAGAACACCGAGCTGGGGGCCAAGAATTACTTGTTGTGGTGGAACCCCCACCCTCCATACCCACACTGGAATTGGCGATCAAAACACCGATTGGCTCAATTAATGATGGTTGAACCTTGAGCGAGTAAATGCTATAAAACTCTAACCTTATTTTATTTTTTATAAATAGAGAAAAAGTCTTCACACTTTCCTACCTAATAGAAACAGCAGAACCCAATTTCTTGTTTTAAGAGGAGTTGAAGGCAGGCGCCCAGACAGAAATCTGAGTGGGGAAAATGCCACGTAGCCCCATGGCAGATCCTGCATGGAGTCGAGAAATTTCTAAGGGTGGCTTTCTGTGGGGTTCCGAGTTAGTCATTAAATGGGCAATCTGGTGCCAGGTTACCAATTCCAAAGGAAAAAAAAAATCAGACATAGAAGCAAAACATAGATTAAACTGACAAATCCCCTCACACTTTCCCCACCATCAGAAGTGGGCACAGGAAATGAAGCTGTTTTGGATTGAATGTCTGACTACCAGGGACCCTCCTCCCCCAGAGTCTACTGCTCTGCTCCACCTCCTCGGGGCTCCCACAGCTTTCTGTACAAACCTGGATCTCTTCATTCATCACATTATATAGAATTTCACTAGTCATCTGCCTCCCATCTCCTCCAAATGGCAGAGTCCTTTAATACAATGTCCAGTCCTTGCATTACATACCATGGCTTGGTTAATAACGTATGCTGACTAATGCTAGCTGAGTCAGTCTGACCTGTCTTAGATTATCTCTCAGAGTGAAAAAGAGAGTCTCACAAGGTCTGTGAGTAATTTTCCAGCTCTATGTGCTGTGTCAGTTAGGTGAGGACTGCCTTGTTTTTGTTTTGGAATAGGGCCCTGCTACAGAAAGATGAGTCTTTGCACTGCAACCTGATTATGTTCCAACTAGTTTTTTGCCCTCTCACTGTCATGTTCCTATTTGTCCCCCATCCCTTCTGCACTGCTGGTTATTTACATGTCTAACATACAAATAAAGGTGCACCCATTCCTATATCAGAGGCCTGTCCCTGGCATCTGCTGGGGCCTATTAGAAGCAGATTTGTGTATCTCAATTAAGAGTGAACCCCTTAGAGATTATTAATCTAGGTTGGCTATGTTCATAAGTTGGGCTTCTTTTTTTAATATATTTTTTTTTATTGATTTCAGAGAGGAAGGAAGAGGGAGAGAGAAATAGAAACATCAATGATGAGAGAGAATCATTCATTGGCTGCCTCCTGCATGCCCCCCACTGGGGATCGAGCCCACATCCCGGGCATGTGCCCTTGACCGGAATCGAACCTGGGACCCTTCAGTCCACAGGCCGACGCTCTATCCACTGAGCCAAAGCAGCTAGGGCTGGGCTTCTTTTTTTTCTCCTCCTTTACCTCCTTTGTATTGCTGATGTTTGTACAACTGTTGTTCAGGTCTCATTTTTGTGGACATCTGTATGCAGCCAATCACAGAGAAAAGAAAAACCTAGCCTACATATATCAACACCAACACCCCTTTCTCACTCCCCAGGGAATTTAGACCTACTTCTGTAGGTGCTGAATGTGAAGGCTGTGATTTATATCATTTGTATTAATCTAACAGTAACTGTGAATGTGTTGGGAACCTTCAACAAGTTCTATGATTTTCTTAACGATCAGCTTCTTTACCACCGGAAAAAAACAAAACTAAACCACTATCTCTCTCTTGCAGCATTAATCCTAAAAAGGGAAGACCCCCTAGCTGGAGTTGCTTTGGGAGTGACAGGATATCTTTTATCTTCCCTTCCAGATCCACTGTATAGCCTTCTTTATTTTTCTCTGTTTTCTAGGATGCTCACCTGTGCGGAGTACATCAGCTAGGTTCCTGCCCTCTGGCTTTCCAGGTATGCTCAGTTAATGGGGAACACTAATAATTCAAAGGAAGGAGGCGTTGTTTTAAACTCGTGTCTTCCTCCACCAAGGGTCACACCTCCTGTCAATCAACCTTCTTCATACCTCTATCTACCTCTAC
>NW_006296096.1:50176-60750 GCF_000327345.1 Myotis davidii
CCCCCCGCTTGCTCTCAGTCTCACTCTGGTTCTCTTTTTCCTCCCTTTCCTCCTTGACCCTTCAGAGTTGGTGGGACAGTAGCCACTTTCGTTAGCACTGGAGTATTGCACTATCCTTTGTGGTTTCCCTACGCCCTGTAATTAGCTTCTTCATTAAACTGTCCTCAAATTACCTAAACTAAATGTGCCATCTGTTTCTTACCAGAACTATGACTGATATGGGAGGGAGATCAGAAACTTGGTTTTGGATATACTAAGTCTGATATATCAAAGGGGAGGTGGCAGTTGGGTATTTGGGTCTGGAATTCAGGAGAGTGACATAACTTAGAGATAAGAATTTGGAAGTCATTAGTGGAAAGAAGATATTTAGAACTGGGAGACCTGATGAGATCACAGGGGAGTGAGAGGAGATAGAGAAGGGGACTGAGACCTGAGTCTTGGGCCCTCTAATCTTAAGAGGTTAGATAGGTAAAGTGGGGACTAACAAAGGAAATTCAGGAGAAGCAGCAAGGGAGGTCAGAGGACAACCAAGGAAGAGTTCTGAAAGCCAACTAAGGAACAGATAGATATCAGGGAGGAGGGAATGATTCATTGTGTCAAATATTACTGAAAGCCAGGTACAAATAGGACTAAGAATTGACCAGTGTGTTTAGCAATGAGGAGGTCATCATTGACCTCGGCAAGAACAGTTTTGGTAGAGTGGTAGTAACAGTCTGTTTAGAAGTGTGTTTTAAAGAGAATAAGAACTCGAGAGAGCAAGTATAGACACATTTTTGAATTTTTTTACAAAGGGAACAGCATGTGGTCAATAACTAGGGAGAAAAGAGAAGTTTTGCTTTTGTGTTCACTTACTTAGTTTTATTAAAATGGGAGAATAACAGCATGTGTGTATGCTGATAAACATGATTCAGGAAATGGGAGAACTGCTGGAGAATGCCCTTGAGTAGGAGAGGGTGGGGTCTGGGAGACAAAGGGAGGGATTGTCTGAGATAGGAGCGTATTGTGACAGGAGCACACGATTCATCTGTAGCAACAAGCGACAAGGCAGGCTGCAGATTCCGAAGTTATCTTCTCATTGTATTTTCTCAGTAAAGTAGGAAGCAAAGTCATCACCTGAGAGGGAAGATAGGAAGGAGGGGTAGGAAGCTTGAAGAGAAGTTGTAAATAGTTGCTTGCCTACCAGTGTGTAGAAGTAAGTGGCCGAAGGCAATGTACTATGAATGCTGCACGTTAGGAAATCCTTAGAGATTCACTATCATGAATTTAAAATGTGCTCATGCTCAGCTGCATGGATGTTGATACAAGAGTAAGCAGAGAATTGGATTCAACAAAGAGCTAGGGTTTTATTAAACAAGCTGGTGTGGCCTCATGTATAAAATGGGGATAATAACACCAGGAGAGTTGCCATGTGCATTAAATGAGATAACAAACGCTTATCACAGAGTCTGGTATGCAGCAAAATGCACAATAAACCTCTGCTAGAGTTATTGCTATTGTGACATCAATTGGGGCTGGTAATGGTTGTTTTAATCATATCACATGCTTCCGCTGGCTAATTGAAGTTTGGTTCAACTTTCCTAGCACCTGTCTTCTGTGTCTATGTTGCCTATGCAACATTGCACTTTGACTAGACAGAAGCCTGCAAGAAAAGTGGGGGAAGCATTTATATAGCTGTGCAATGCTTTGCCGCCCATTGGAAAGCCCAGCTCCTTCAGTTTGTTAGAGATTTCTGACATTCGATCTTTTTGCTAAATTCTTGGCAATGGCCTTTAGGCAAGTAGGAATGGAGTTGCTTAGATTAGTCTAGCTTTGAAGTTTCTCCTCTGTTTCTGACACTAGCACTCTAAAAATAGGAATTCCAAACGAGCACAGATAGCGTGTATGCCTTGCTTGACCTTTCAAACATCATTTCTTTTATTCTGGATGTTGATCGCACTTGATGGAGTGGTCTATATCGCATTACTTTGGCTATATTTACCATTATTACATCTACTTCAAAGACTCCGCTTTGAAGAAATATGAATTATCCACTGAGTAGTACTATTCAGTGTAATATTACACTGAATACATTCCTGAAGAGAATGGACATGATCTCTTTGCTGAGATTTCCTATTTTTTTCATTTGGTGCAGGAGAATTTGTACTTGATTGCTGCAGCATTTTTATGATGGCTGCTTTGAAGCCTTTTTACATAATTCCAGCATCTGATTCATGTCAGTGTTGGTATCATTCAATCCTCTTTTCTCACTCAAGTTGTGATGTTCTTGGTTTGTGGTATGACAGGTGATTTTTCAGAATGAAATTCTGGACACTTGGTCTATTATGTTAGAAGGCTCCGATCCTATTTAAATCCTTTATTTTAGCAGGTTTAGGTTTGACACATGGATCTCAGCCTACTTTTATGTGTTATGATTCCGATGGCAGTTTAATTTTCAGAGCCTTGTTTCGGTCTTCTTGGTTTATCTGGTGCTGAGGGGTTCTCACTTGTCCCTGCTGGTGCTGCCTAAGGGGGTGAAGAGGTGTCCCCAGGCCAGTCCACTGGGAGTCCTGTAGTCTGCAGGATATAGAGGCATTTCCCCTAACAGTGTTCTCAGGCTGCCCTGGTGTCTCTGCCCTGGTGTCCCTGGACAGGAAGAAGAGTCATCACCCCGTGGGGACAAAGCCTTCCCAAGTCAGACCATTTGCTATAGCTGAGTCCTCTTGCCAGTTTCATCCTTCCTACTCCTATCCCAGTGTCTTTGGGCAGTAAATCCAGTTTTGTTTATTTGTTTGTTTGTTTGTTATCTACTAGAGGCCCGATGCACAAAATTCGTGCAAGGGGCTTGGCCCTCGCAGTCCTGGCTTCATCTGGAAGGTTGTCCAGAAGGACGTCTGGTCTAATTAGCATATTACACTTTTGTTATTATAAATCATTTATTCCCTCTATGCCCTCTTCTGCCTCCACCCACCTTCTCCCTTTTCTACACAATGACATTTGTAATTAATATGAAGAAGCCTTGCAGTGTAATTAATTAAATATATATAAAGCACTTAATATTTTTATTAAAATAGTTTTCAAACTCATGGAAAAATTGAAGAACGAACAATGAACACTCATCTACCCCTATCTGGATTCATCTACTGTGGAGTTGCCAGATAGAACACAGGACGCCCATTTAAACTTGAGTTTCAGAGAAGTGATGCATAATTTTTAAGTATGAGTGTGATTGTGATATTTGGGATATACTTATACTAAAAAAGTATTTGTTGTCTATAAGAAACTCAAAGTTAACTGGGTATCCTGTGTTTTTATTTGGCAAATCTGACAGCCTAACTTACTGTTAACATCTGTTCTTACTTGTGCTATAATCTTTTCTTGAATACAGTTCTTTGCCAAACCATCTGGGGAACATTTGAAAACTGAAATCCCAAATAGGTTTTGTATGTGTATATGAAACAGAGTCATATGCACTGGCTTTTTTTTTCTTTTTTCTAGTTCTTGAAACTGCATTTTCCATTTATTATTATATAGCACAAATTTTCCACTCTTGCCCGGACACTAGGCTAGTTCTAAGTGCACATCATTTATGAAAGCATTTCAACTCTCACGTCAAAAAACCAGTTGCTGTCACCAATGGAACTATAATCCAGTGGCCTATGAACACCATCCTTCTAGAATTAATGCTAAAACCATTTCAGGCTAAAGGCAAGCACTCTATGGAAATTCTTATTGATTAAGCAACTACCATTGCTTGGTTCTGGTAGATTTTCTAGCTTTCCTCAGTTTCTTTAGTATGAAAAATCCCATTCAAATTCTCCTTTCTCAGACACATCCATCTTTGTAGGTACTTTAATGCAGGTACTCAGAGGACAATTCCAGGAGGTAGACAGCAGTGGGATTAAAATCCTGTCTTCTGTCATCATGTCTCCTTCAAGAAAGTTAATTAACTTCTTTGTGACTCATTTTTCTCATCTGTAAAATGGAGTAAAATATCTACTTCATGCACTTGTTTCAAGGCTCAGGTGAGCACGGTGCTGGTACAAGTAAACTGGCAGTTATCATGTAGCTCTTCACCATAATTTATCAGACTTTTATTGGAGCAATTTTACATTATATGTTCCCTATCTTTTTCTGAAAATAATTTCCACACTGGTTTGAATACTTCTAAACCATAGCTACTTCTCATAGCCTTCTTCTTACAATATCCCCATGTAGTTAAATACAAAAGCAGAATGGAGGTTAAAAGAACTGAGGTCTTACTTATATTCTTCATCTCTATCAACACAGGTAGGGTCAGGCACCACCATCTAGATAGAAGAAAAGTGAAAAACAAATTTGGCTTCATCATCAACCATATGATGTGTATGTATGCTTGAGTGTATGTGTGTATGTGCATACGTGTGCAGTGGGCAGGAAAATTGATACTAAAATATATAAACAAACCAAGTCATCCTGATCTTCTTAAAAATGAACACTTTCAATTCTTTTTATGTAACATTTGCATATCTGTGATTCTCTTCTTGCATTAGTTCCAGTTTCTCCACATTCCTATAAAGATTTGATGACCCAAATTGGTCACATTGATTTGATAAGGACCTAACTAATGTTCAGTATAAAGAAAAGAGCATTTCCCATATAAATAGCAAGATAGTGTGTTTACAAGGGATGTTGCACAATTAAAGATTTGTTAGACAATCAACTATCGAAGAGGAGGCTCACCACAATGCAGAGGGGAGTGTTTAGCATGCTTTGGCTGTTGCACAGAGACCATCAGTCAGCTTTTAACAGACAATTCCAGGTCAGCCAGACGAAGGGGTTTTTTAGTGCTGATTGCATTGATTTTGCCTTTGCTATTATGAGAGAGACAACCAACAATTTCTTAAAACATAAATCAGTACACATGCATTGACCCATAACCCATGAAACAAACAAAATAAAAAAGGTTGTCATTAAATTAATCTCTTGGTATGGATGGGAATGCTTCTCTTATTAAATTCAGAGTTGATTCATTCTAGGAATAATTTTGGTGTAGTGGCTCTCACTTACTATAGATTACTGACTTTCAGTGTTTGCTGCCAAAACACTTTGGCTCATTCTCAAGCCCCAAGAATTGCATACATTTTTCCACTCCTCATGCTCCAGGGCCATTTACAATATCTCTAGAGGTTTTTCCTTTTCATTTTATTTACTTTTGTCTCAAGTCTCCTAGGAATTTTCATATACTGTTTACACTGTAATATATTAATGAGCATTCATAGCCATATGTTGACTCATGGGATCCTCTCAAAATTGTGAGTCTTTTGTTTCTTTACTTGGTTTATATGTTTTATTGTTTTGTTTTTATTGAATTTATGCAGGTGACATCGGTTAATAAAATTATATAGGTTTCAGGTGTACAATTCTACAATACATTATCTGTATATAGTATTGTGTGTTCCCCACTCAAAGTCATCTTCTTCCATCACCATTTATCCCCCTATACCATCTTCTACCTGCACCCACTCCCCTTTCCCTCTGATAATCACCACACTGGTGTCTGTTTCTATGAGTGTGTTTTATTTACTAATCCCTTCACCTGTTTTTTTACCTAGCCCTTCAGCCCCCCTCACCGCTGATAGCTGTCAGTCTGTAACATGTATCCACGTCTCTGGTTCTATTTTGACCATCAGTTTATTTTGTTCATTAGATTACACATATAAGTGAAATCATATGATATTTGTTTTTTTCAAACTGACTTATTTCACTTCGCATAATAATCTCCAGGTCCATCCAAAGGTCAGATTTCTTTCTCTTTTATGGCCGAGTAGTATTACATTGTGTAAATGTACCACAACTTTTTTATCCACTCATCTACTGATGGGCACTTGGGCTGCTTCCAAATATTGGCTATTATAAATAATGCTGTAGCGAACATAGGGGTGCATATAGTCTTTAGAATTCATGTTTGAGGTTTCTTCAGATATATTTCCAGAAGTGAAATTGCAAAGTCATAGGCAGTTGTATTTTTAATTTTTTGAGGAAACTCCTGCAAAGTCATAAGCAGTTGTATTTTTAATTTTTTGAGGGACCTCCATACTGTTTTCCACAGCAGCTGCACCAATCTGCATTCCCACCAGCAGTACATGCTATCTCTTTGTTGAAGTTCTCACTAAGTTCCTTGAGCGTCCTTATAACCATTTTTTAAAACTCTGTATCTGGTAAGTTGCTTGCCTCCATTTCACTTAGCTCTTTTTCTTGAGATTTCTTTTGTTCTTTCACTTGGGGCATGTTTCTTTGCCTCCTATTTTGATTGCCTCTTTGCGTTTGTTTGTATGTATTAGGCAGATCTGTTATGACTCCAGGATTGGGAGGGTGGCCTCATGTAGTACATGTCCTGTGGGACCCAGTGGTGCTGTCTCCTTAATCACCTGATCGGGGTGCTCCAGGAATATCCCTTGTGTTGGTTCTGTGGGTCCTGCTATTGTAATAGAGTCTTGATTGTCACTGGCCAGGTCATGTGTGGGTTGACCCTCAGGCTGCTGACTGTGAGAATCAATCCCAACCACAGCGTATGAGCTGCTGTGCAGGTGCTGACCACATGAAGAGGGATTCACCCTAGCAGGGTCTGGTGCCTGCCGAGATCTCCCTTTGGATAAGATGCTTGTGAGGCAAATTTGATCCTGCTCTGAACTTGTCTAAAGCTGGCCTCTGAGCGTGTTGGTTCTTAGGCCTCTTGTCCTAACTTCAGCCATCACATCCCTTCTAGAAGGCAAGGTGGAGGAAAAGAAGAAAGGGCAGGTTCACCTTTGTTAAAAAAAAAACAAAAGTTTGCAAGTCCTATACAGCACTTCTAGTAGGTTCTCACTTACTAGTAGGTACATGGCCAATACCAAGAACAAAAGTATTGAAGAGTATAGATTTCTTTTTTACTACATATGACAATGTGCCCCACTATCATAGAAAAAGGAATCAATAGATAATGGACAATGAGCAGTCTTCGCCAGAGTCCAAATGTTGTGTTGGCATTTCAACTCAGATACAGTGATTTTAAAATGTCAAGTGTGATGTAAACATTGCCCTTTGATAACTATGCACCAAGCACTGTGCATAGTTTATTCAAAGAAATCGTTTATTTAAGTGCTACATCAAAAAAATCTTCATGAACATCTGGATAGAAGGTACCACGATTAGGTCTCAAGGTGAAAGAACTGTATTTCAAATTGAAGTGCAAAGAGGATACATAATCTAGCCCAAATCACAGTTCATGGTAAGTTGGTAATTAAACCCACGCAGTCAAATCCTTAAACCTGTGCGATCACTGTGCTGCCTGGAAAGTAGTACAGGAACTTTGTCTTTCTAAGAGTTTTTCAACAGAATCATGGAAGAACTCTCAGAGATGCTGCCTTTATTATTATAACACAAGCACATATTTGAAAAAATTAATATCTCTGCCTTTATTTGTACATGGTATGCAATTTTCAGGAGATGCTCTGAACTCATATAATTTCTTAATGGTGACATACAACTCCTACCTCATCTTTCGTTTATTAAGTGTTTCTTTTTCTGGTTACTAGAAATATGGAACTGTGTAAGGTTTGCTTTAATTAAACCCCGTTGCTGCAGTGCATTTGCTCTTTTGAGGCATTTTATTATTGCAGCTACCTGGGACAACTGAGATATATTCGTGATTCTAGATGATCATTGCCAGAAGCCAGTCCATCATAGAAATTGACAGGATTAAAATCAACTGGTATAAATACAGATGTAACAAGACAATAAAACACAGAACCTGGCTGGAGAACCAACTATGCTGATCAACTGAAGGCTGCCTCCATGTCATTCCTTCTTCGCCAACTCCGTCCACACCTTTGGGAACCCCTGGACCTGCTGGGGCTGGACCCCAACAGATCATGTCAGTCTGGTGGGTGGGGTCTGTTGTGAAGCATTGTCAGCCCAGACCCAGGATGGATGACAGGCTTTGTAGAGAACAAGATGAACAGGATTTGAAGGATTGAAATTAATCTTGAGAAAGCTGTTCTATTGTTTTGATTGTGCAAAAAAAAAAAAAAAACAGACCAAAATTTTAGTTAGTATACAGTGGCAGATGTTTAGCAAATTGGAAAATATACCTTAGTCTGACTGAGTATCAAGTTAGTAGAATGTTACCTAATCTCAAAACAATCTGTGTGTTTTTTTGTTTATCCATATTTTTTTCTAACTCAATTATTGTATTTCTTTCATATGAAGTCAAAACCTTCTAGTCAAGGCTCCATTATATTAATACTTTATGTCAGTTGATGTATGAAATAGTCTTCCTTTTAAATAACTGATGAAAGGTAGAGATTTAATAAGTATGGCATTCTTTTTATTTCAGACTGTTCTGAAAAGAGATTTTCATAGTTTTCTATTTCCATAAGTCATGTTATAGTTTTCCAGAAAGAGCTGAAAGCAAATGTAATAAATATATCAAAACAACTTTTTAAAATGTTTATACAGAAATTGTCAAGTATATGAAAAGTAGGCATAATACTGTTATGAACTGCCATGTACCCATCCCCCAGCTTTAACAACTGTCAACATAGGGCCAATCTGTTTGATCTCCCCCTCACCCTCACCCCACTTCCTTCCCTTCTACTTGTTGGATTATTTTGGAGTAAATCTCAAACATCTTATTCATATGTAAATATTTAGATTTTTTTTTCAGTAGTAAAAGCTAGGAAAAGAGTTGAAAAGTTCATACTAATATTTCCAATTCACATTTTGGTTACAGGATTTTTACTTACTTGATTTATATTGGTATCTTTTTCCTCTTTCATTGAAAACCTTGGTTTCTAAATGGAATAATATACTTTTTTATTTGCTTTATATTGTAGTTCCAGAAGGACCATATATTAATAATAACATGATTATTGAGAAGAGTTTTGATTACTGAGAAAACATTTTTGTATTTCTTTTGTCCTTAGAATATATTCCACTATTGAAAGAAAAACCTCTTCTGTTAGTTAAGCCACAAAGAGTTTTTCAGCAGAATCATGGAAGAACTCTCAGAGATGCTGTGATGCTGCCTTTATTATTATAACACATGCACATTTTTGAAAAAATTAATATCTCTGCCTTTATTTGTACATGGTATGCAATTTTCAGGAGATGCTCTGAACTCATATAACTTCTTATATGAGTTTATTTCAAAAACTATTATTCTCTTTAAGCTTTCTAGTTTGGGGAATTGATTTTAAGTTTTAATTTTTTAGGATGGCATAAAGCATTTATATGTTTCCAAAGTAAAATCTTCAATATGTTTTAAAAATCTCACTTCCACATCCATCCCCTCACATAATTCCCATTCTTGCCTAAAGGTAACCATTGGCACCAGCTTTTGACTTACCTTAGCATTTTTAAAACAAAGAAGGTGTGTGGGTATATTTGTGTGTGTGTGTGTTTATATTGTCTCTCTTTCTTAGCTATAAGATGGCATAGTATGCACAAACTATACACATTGCTTTTCTTATTTAATAATATATCTTTGTGATCATCGTTGCATAGTATTCATTTTGCTGGTGTGACCTGAGTTTATTCAAATAGCCTGCATTGATGAACATTTGGGTTCTTTTGATATTACAGAAATGATGTGATAAATAGCATTCTTTACCAACTACAATTTATCTGAATAATATTTTTATGAGGACATTTGGTTTATTTCAGTCAGATCTTTCCTTTTATAAACCAAAGTGTGATAAGGATCCTTGCACATGCAATGCTAGTATTTTATTAGATTGTAAGCTCCTTGAGAACCAAACATTCTATTTCTGCTATGTACATAACACAAAGCTCATTAATTTGAAGGTATTTTGGATTTATTGACTGATTAAAAGACATCAGGAAAAGACATTTATCTTTTTGGAAAACATATACACATCAAGGTATTTTCAGCACCAACAAAATAAAGATTGTTTTCTACCAAATATATTTGTATCTGTATTTTGTTTATAGGAAAGTGTCTATAAGTAGAAATTTTCTCCGCCCTAGCCAGTTGGGCTCAGTGGATAGAGTGTCAGCCTTCAGACCAAAGGGTCCCAGGTTCGATTCCTCTCAAGGGCATGTACCTTTGTTGTAGGCTCCTCCCTGGCCTGGGTGTGTGCAGGAGGTGATCAATCAATGTGTTTCTTTCACATTGATGTTTCTCTCTGTCTTTCCCTTTCTCTTCCACTCTCTCTAAAAGATAAATGGAAAAGTATTTTCAGATGAGAATGAACAAAAATAAATTAATTAAAAAAATAAACAGAAATTATTCTCAGATAAATGCTGGACAAAGTTAAAGGAAAGAAATTAGAGAAAGAGTAAGTACTATTTATTGAGCAGCACTCAAATGAGACCACAAAAATTACTTGTGCTTAATTAATCAAGGCTTGGGAATAGTGTTAAATTAAACACATTGCATTCTTGTCTCAAGGAGCTTATTTTCTAGTAGTAAGTCCTAAGTGGAAAAACATCTACACTAGTAAAAGACAAATATGCAAATTGACCATACCTTTGCTATGCCTTAAGCCATGCCCACCAGCCAATCAGAGCGACCATATGCAAATTAACCCAACCAAGATGGCGGCCGGCAGCCACGG
>NW_006296096.1:60995-79268 GCF_000327345.1 Myotis davidii
CAGTGGAGACCCCACCATGAAGGAGCTGTGGCCAGCCTGAAAATGGCCATCAGCCCCTCACCCAGGCTGGCCACACCCCCATGGGATGAGGGTCCCCACTGGGGGGCTTGGCCAGCCTGAAAACAGCCCTCAGCTCCTCACCCAGGCTGGCCAGGCACCCCAGCAGGATCCCCACCCTGATCCAGGACACTCTTCAGGGCAAACCAGCTGGTCCCCACCCGTGCACCAGGCCTCAATCCTATATAATAAAAGGGTAATATGCAAATTGACTATAACAGCAGAACAACTGGGAATGACTGGTCACTATGACACACACTGACCATCAGGGGGCAGACGCTCAATGCAGGAGATGCCCCCTGGTGATCAGTGTGCTGCCACAGGGAGAACTCTGCTCAGCCACAAGCCAGGCTGATGGCTACCAGCACAGCGGTGATGGCAGGAGCCTCTCCCGCCTCCTTAGCAGCACTAAGGATGTCTGACTGCAGCTTAGGTATGCTCCCTGCTGGCAAGTGGACATCCCCCGAGGGCTGCCAGAGGGATGTCTGATCCTCCAGGGAGTGGGCCTAAGCCAGCAGGTGCACATCCTCTGAGGAGTCCCAGACTGCAAAGAGGGCACAGGCCAGGCTGAGGGACCCCCTCCCCCCGCCGAGTGCACAAATTTTGTGCACCGGGCCTCTAGTAGATAATAAAAATGTAGAGAAATACACAATATATTTTAGGAAATTGATAATGGTTAGAGGGAAATCCTTCAGAAGGGGAGTAGGATGAGATACAGAGCACAAATTGTGGGTATAGCCTTCAATAAGAACGTGGGTTGGTGGATTTGGGGCAGGGATAATATCTTTTCCCAGGGAAGAGTGCAGTGAAAGTGGGTAATGAGAAAGTACTAGGAAGTGTGACATAACTGATTTGGACAATGAGAAAATAAAGTTACTAGGGGAATGTAGTTGATACCATGCTTGGTACTTTACTTATGAGAGGTTATTTAACAAGAGTTGTTTATCCAACACCCTCAGTTAAAAGAAATTTTACTGCCTATCATTTGGCCAAGAGGCTTAAGAACATCCCCGCTCCCCTAGTCCTGCCCCCTCTTCCCCCCCACCCCGCCCTACATGGTCGCAAAACTGGTTAGAACAACAATTAGCACTGGACTGGTAGGCAATCTATAGATTTCAAAGTCTAGCCTATGGAGTATGACTTTTGACATGGACATGCAATGATCTTAAGCATTCCATTTCCTTTCTTAGAAATTTGGAATTATGAAACTGAGAGAGTGAGGCCATTAGCAGACAGTGCAGAAACCAAGAGTACAGAGAGAGATACTATTAGATTGAGTTGGGGCCATGACAAGCTAACGTTAGGAGAAAGCAAAACATATGCATAAGCAGAGGGAAATCTTTCAGACAGAAAAGAAAGGATGTGCAAGAAGAGGCAAGGAAGGAAGGAAGGAAGGAGCAGAGGTGGAGCAGGGTCTTTATAGCAGCCTCATTTCCTCAAAACATTCCAGGCCCACTTCAATCAGCATGTTTCCCTAGAGGAAATCCACTTTGACTTGAATTAGGTAGTTTGAGCCTATACAGCGACAGCTGCCATCTCAGTATAGCCAACATCTATCTTCTCCCTTTTGCTAACAGCACACTGATTTTTCTCTAGGAAAACCATTCTTTCACACTGAGGTCCATGAAATTTGGATGCAATTGACCTTGGGTAGTTCATCACTCTTCCCCACCTTACCGCAACTTTATTATTTATAAACGAGAAGGCACCATAGCTGACCTCAGGCCAGAAGAGGAAAAAAGAACACACCCCTAACTGGTATTTGTGTTCTCATTTCTACTCATCCACCTCGGCCTGGCCTATGAATCACTGAGCCTATAATCTGCCTTAGATAACTCTCATGAGAGAGAAATTCGGTTTTCTTTATCTGTTTGAGGAGACTTGAGACCCTGAATTCTATGATAATCCCAGAGACTAATTTGCTGAAATTTAGTGTTTTATTGTCTTTACCTTCATCTACTACAAATTAATTTATTTTCACAGATAACTGGCAGCAATCAGAACAGAAATTCAATCTTAGAATTTCAATGTTTTGTCTAAAAGCTTCATGTTAGGGTATAGACTATATACATGAGTTCTGACAGATTTTATCCTTAAGTATAACTAAAATGAAGAAATTGGGCTATTACAGTGAAGAGTTTGACAAATATTCTTTTCTTAAGAAGCTTAAGGTTTGAAACATAGGTTAGAGCAACAGGATTACCCTTTATAGTCACCAAAGATTAAAATATACAGTCATCCAGGCTGCACATAGAATTGAATCAGTCGCCTATTATTGACTACATCAGTTTCTTTCTTTTCTTTAAAAAATATATTTTATTGGCTTTTTACAGAGAGGAAGGGAGAGGGATAGAGAGTTAGAGACATCGATGAGAGAGAAATATTGATCAGCTGCCTCCTGCACACCCCCTACTGGGGATATGCCTGCAACCAAGGTACATGCCCTTGATTGGAATCGAAGCTGGGCCCCTTCAGTCCACAAGCCGATGCTCTTTCCACTGAACCAAACCAGCTAGGACTACATCGTTTCTTTATGACTAGGTCCAGGCCCTTGATTTGCTCCATAACTGCTTTTCATTCCTCTGTGTGAGCTTTCTGCTTAGTTAATTAAATCATTCATTCAACAAGTACTGATGGAGTCATATGCTACAGCTGGCTACGCAACTATGAATAAGATTTTGCCTCTATCATCCCAGAGCTAGTATTCTACCGGAGCAGCCAGATAAGCAAACAGAAGATCAGATGCACTGGAGTGAATCCTGCCGCAAAGCAGAGCATGGAGAAGTATGGACACAAAAGCAGTGGCAACTCACCCAGTCTGGAGGACCCCACAAGACTTGCTTCGGAAGATGGTATCTCACTTAGTCCTGTAAACAAGTAGATTGCTCTGTTCATTGGCCCTACATATAAAAAATACTCTTCAGGCCCAGCTCAAACCTCAGCCCATCAAATGCTTCTTAACCACTTCGTTAGTACCACTGCTCTCCTCTCCCTATCAGAGCTGCCATAGCATCCATTCATTCAGCAAATATTTAGTGTCATATTATGTACCAAGAACTAGGCCCTAAGATACAGTAGGGAATAATTAAGTCCCTGCTCTCAGGTACTTACAGTTAGATGGAGCAAGGCAGACAATGTCAAACAAGCAAATATATAATATGGCCAGTGGTGGTAGCTCTTGTGCAGAAAAATAAAACAGGGTAATAAACAGAGAGTGGGGGTGCTATTTTAAATAAAGTCCCCCCTGCTAAAATGACATCTGAGCAGAGAGATACATAAAGCATGAAGAACAGAGAGATGTTTCCAGGCTGAAGGAACATCGAGTGCAAAGGCCATGGGACAAGGAATGTGTTTGGAGTTGAACACTGACTTGATGTCACTCGTTTTGCTTTTCACTGGATGTTGCCTTGATTCACTATTGTCCTTTCACATTGGTCTGAGCTGTTCTTTCAGGCATGTTTCCAGTTTAGGGAGGCCAGGAACTATAATTTCAGCCTCTTTATAATGTTGTTACCATTTTCCTAACTACCCAATTCCCTGCACTCAGTCCAGAGTCTTTACAAGGCTTTGAGAAGTATTCACTGCTTTCATGTGGAGTGGGAGTTATTCATGCTCTTGATGAATTATTTATGCTGCAAGGCACTTGCACTTTCCTTACCTGCCTGATATTAAAGGAGAACACTTCGCAACCACTGAAAGAAAAGGGTGTGTGGTGGGGAGGGGGGTCAACAACACAGAAAATATACTCAGAGGACTAATTTCAAGGGCCTGTGAGTCTGCTTCTGGCCAAGAACACTTTTGGTGATGTTTCTGCAGACCTGACTGGTAGGTAGGGGCTGGAAACCAACATTGCATGGATGACTCAAACAAACCCTGATGTAGTGAATTGTGGGCTGTGGCTTGATTAAATATTGATCAGTAACTCAGCTCAGGTCTGAAACAGTCTCAGAACTACCTTCTGAATAAGACATAAAGCAAAAGAATCGTTCACTGAATTAACTGGCGATCTTATTGGGGATGCTGTGAAATCCTCAAGAAGAGCAAATTAAGAAAGTTTGAAAATTCACTTATATGTTCAACTTTTAAAAAAGCGACACTCCAAATATTACTAAGGCAAATAAGATTAATTAAAGAACAGATGCCCTGAAACCTCTAGACTTATTCTTATTGGAGGCTCAGAAAGTGCCTGATTCAGATTTCATTAGGTATTTTAGGATATGTTTAGCATGCAAATTCTTTAGCTGCTGAGTTTCAATAGATTTCACCCTGTAGAGTGGCAGTGTGGTCTTCGGACCTATGGAGATTCTGCAACATCAAAACTATTTTCCTAATAGTGCTGAGATGTTATTCTCTACTTACTGTGTGGAAGTCTGCAGTGAGAGTGAGCGAATCTGCTGGAGTTTTTGCAGGAGTCAAGGAGGTAGCACCAGACAGAGGTAGAACCTTCATTGCCAGGTAATCACAGTTTACAAAGATGCAAATCTTAACTTAAGAATGACCTTGATGACTTGTATGCATGCATATAAGCATAACCAATGGACACAGATACTAGGGACCGAGGATATGTGCAGGGGGGTGTAGGGGGCCGGGGAGAGGTCAAAGGGGGGGCGGGGGAAGGAGACATATGTAATACTCATATGTAATACTTTAAACAATAAAGAATTTAAAAAAAGAATGACCTTGATGAAGCAGTGAAAATGTATTAAATCTCAGCCCTTGAGTACACATCTTGTTAATATTCGGTGCACATGAAGCACTTGGGCACTCCAAAGTACAGTGGTTGATAAGAGAAAAGCCACTGTTAGGTTTCAGCTGAGCAATGATTTTACTTAAAAGGATGGCTACAAACTATCACTTTATCAATAATGAATGAAGTGGGCCTGTCACGTCAAGAAAAATAACTTGACATTTGGTGCCAATAATAAAATTTAATTTTTCAAGTGAAAATTCAAATTTGGAAAATTTGTATCTATCACTGTGAGCTTAAAGCTTCCTAAAACTTAAAAAGGGACTTTTAGGATGAGCTTTGTGTTTATTATGTGGTAACAGATGTGAGATTTTGATAACATTTAATGAAATGTGTCAACATTTGGAAGATCTGCATAACTCAGGGAATCAATATTTGATCAAAGCATGGGTAAAAGATTCCTTCAAGGAAATCATAGATTAGTAGGTTTTAATGAAACACAGTATGAAAATTCATTGGTATGGTTTCAGATTCCACTAAAACTAGCACTTGTTAAGTTTTGGTATAGCATCAAAGAAGAACATCCATATTTATCTGGAAGGCTACTATAATATTCCTTCTTTTTCCAACTACATATGTGCAAGGCCAGATTTTCTTCATATACTTCAACCAAAGCCACACATGGCAAAGGATAGACTGCAGAAGCAGGTGTGTGAATCCAACTATCTTCAGTGAATCTAAACATCAAAGATATTTGCACCAACATAAAGAAAAAAACACATGACTCACCTCTTACTAAAATTTTTGTTTTGGAAAACAGTTATTTTTCATTAAAATAGGTTATTTGTGTTTACGTATATTGGGTTGTCACTGTCATTTTTTAATTAATAAAAATTTAAATATTTAAATATTAATTTCTAATATGATAAATATCAAAAGATAAAAATTGATATAAACATATTTTTATGGTAAACTCTTTAAAGTCCTCAAAATGTGAGAACTTCTGCTATAGAGGGTCAATGATTGTCATATCCTACGTAATAAAAGTGTAGTATATAAATTGTCCCCTCGACCGGAAGTTTGGGAGTTGGACCAGGGGGCGGGACCGGCCTGGGGAAGGGAGGGAGGCCCTGGCCAGCAGCCGCCAGCTGCTAGGGACCCTACCAGTGCATGAATTTTGTGCACTGGGCCTCTAGTGATGAGATAATCTAATAAGTATCATTAACCCAGAAAACAGTCTCACTTTCCCTTGTTGGCCCAAGTGAATTCATAAATAAAAAGACTCTATACATGTGTGGTAAGTAGTTACAGAGATGCTTTCTTCCAGCTTCAGACCTTGGAATCAGAGGACTGAGTTAGCCTCTGTCTGTGATTAATGATGCTTACAAGGCCGTGCCCCTATTTTATTTAAATTCTCCCTATGCGTTTGCTGCATCCCCTTTTTTGTTTTGTGTATATATTTGTAAAACACATTATGGTTTCATGTTGCATATATTTTTAATTTACATAAATGGTATTGTGATATATATCATTTTCTTTTTATCTTGGCACTATATTTAAAAGACCTAGCGTTGTTACTGCATGCTAATAAGAAAAACCGCACAGACAAATCTTCTGGCTGATGTATATTTTTATCATCATCTGCAGCTAGAGATTTTATGGGAGCATTAAAAATTTCCCCCTTTAATGTGACAAACATGAAAAACTGCCTCTAAGTTATAAAATTTATAGAACCAAATGCAAAATGACTCAGAGCTCATTTGCTCTCAGAGCTCATTTATTGGCGGTCTGAGTGTGCTGTATACTTGTTCACAATATGAGGGTTTCTAGTAAATATGAACCAGACTGTAGGGCTTCGAAATCTTAGCTCTGCAACGGTGTGGTTTTAGGCAAATTACTTAACCTCTCTGTGTTTCACTCATTATCTGTCAAGTGGGATTAGTAAAAGTACCTACTTCATGTTGTGGACATGAGGAGAACATGAATTACTCTCTGTTAAGTGCTTAGAACAGTACCTGGAACATAGGAAGCATCATATATAGGTGTTCGTGAGGTAAAATGAAACTAAATGAGATGAGTGAAAAGAATATGCCATCTAAGAACATGATAATCATAATCTGCTTTTTCCATTAGAGTGTTTCTCCCCTTTGTCTTCCCAGGGAAAATGTTTTGGTAATAAAAAGTCACTGAATGATTATGGGTAGAGAGAGGAGGATCTTGCTCTGTTATTTTTATAGGCATTGTTTTTTATACCTTGTGGAGAAACTTTAAAAGCCCTGAGAATGACATCACATCCTGAAAAACTTCATATAAAATATTCTATTAGATTCTTAGTGTAAGGGATTTATGGATCAAAAAGATCCATGTGCATTTAGACTAAGGAAATTAAAGGACTGTACATTTCACATGAAATATACTACGTTGCCATGCTCTCCCCCAGGCTATCATCCTCTTTTTGCCCCATCAAGGCTTCTGTGACTTCACTGTGCTCTCCTGGACACAGAAAACAGAATGTCCAAAGCCAGGAGCTATGAAGTCAAAGCAACTACAACAGCCTCAAGTACTTTCTATGACCAAGTAATGCCTGGTATGATGCGTTAAATTGTTCACAGCTTTTATACTATCACTGATGATGATGTCATTTTTGAAGCACTATCAGGAAAAGATGAGCATTCTTAATGGGATTTGAAGAAGTTATTCAAATGGAAGACCATGTGCATTCAGACTATAAATACAACCATGGGACATATTTTTCAACTTGAAAACCAAGCTCTACTTAACAGTTCCAGACTGTTTTCCCATTATAGGCCATTGTCAGCGTCCTTTCCAAGTGTGCTTGTAATTGCTTACTTTTCAGATTGGGTGCCCTGGGATAAAGGCAGATTAACCCTGAGCTGTGAATGTTACAAATGCTCTTGTTTTAACCTACAATCAACTCAAATCGAGGCACTCTACAAAATGTAAACATGGTATTTGGTGCGATTTTATTTTATTTATTTATTTATTTAATTTATTTTATTATTTTATTTTATTTATTTATTTTGCATGAACGGCATGCAAGGATATGCTGGCTTGGACTTTCTGGATCTTTGCACAGCCGGAAATCTGACAGAATAATCACTGACGTTCAAATGAGAACCCCAGATGGAAACACAAGCAGGGGCCATCACTGTGCCTTTTTCATGCTCCGAAGCTCAGCTCTGGACAGAAATGTGTTTCCAGTTAAAATGTAATCATCCCCAATTCCTTTTGATCACTGGGTCATATTGGAAAGGAGCAGCCCGAGGACAAAAATTGCTTTTAATTACCACTGAATATTGATAGAAATGATCATATCCTTCCTATACATTTGTATTTTTGTAGAACAAACAAGAATAAGATAAAGATATGGCCTCTTTATACTTTAAGTATATTTTGAGAACGATCTTTGTTTAACATTTACCCCCTTTCAGTTAGAGTTCCTTTGTCAGAATTGGGTTTTCCCAACTTTTTTCACCATGGTTTGCAGAAAGAGCTAGGTCAGTTTAACATCCTTGAATTGTCGTTTTTAAATATAGGTGCCTTTTTTTTTTAATTCAGTAAGATTCAAGAGAGTTTATGTGTTCCTCTGATTAAAGAACTGAAAATTATAAGATACTTTGGGTGACATGTATTCTAACCCCACCATATTCCTACCTTTCAAACCATTTAAAAAATGAATGCATTGAGATTATTAGAGAGACAAGTAAAAAAGAAGTTAGAAAACCAAAGCACCCTCTATTTCACGCTAAAGCTTTATGGAATATTCAATACCTAAAATTTTAAAGTAGCTTTTATCTTTATATATTATTGAAATGCTATAAATAACAACCATTACTTTTCTCAGCTGGGATGTGGAACATGGATCCTGAAACCCAGTAGTGAATATTCGCATCCAAATCTTGTTCAAAACAGGAATGAATGGCAGACACAAAGATGTCATGTGGCTTCATGTGATTCCTTCTCTAGGTCTCAATTTTAAACAACCCATGTGGCTAAGTAAATGTACTTTATTGATGCTTTTCTGATTATTTCAAGATTTCCATCACAAATTAAGGAAAAAAGTGTCTTAGGAAATTAATTCTATTAGAATACAACATGTCTAAAATTAATCCTATATTTGGGTTTTCCAAGGAAGTAATAGCAATAAAGAGAGGAAATTTATATGCATATCTGGTAAGATCTCATAAAGCAATATGTATAACCAATTCACAAAATGCTAATAGCATAAGTTGTGCAGTCAGAATACATAGTTATTAATTCGGCGACCTTGGGTAAATAACTCAACTTCTCTATGCTAAAATATCTCACCTGATAAGTAACTAATTACAGTCCCTCCCTCAAGGATTCTGGGGAGAGTTAAATAAGATAAAATGAAGTATTTAGCACACTATCAGAAACATAATTAGTCTTGAATAACAATTATTATTATTATGTTTGGGTATGTACACAAAAAAGAATAAACCATTCACCCTTCCTTCAGGAAATTCATGCATTATTTCCCTTATAAAATACAGTTTCTTGTTAGATAAAACCCTAGCTTGATCAATACTATGGAAATAAAGAAAACCAAGAACATGTGAAAAACAAAGGCTCTTTATTCAGAGCTTGCTGTAGCAAGGGAGTCAGCCACCATCAACTGCATTCTGTCAGAGACTCAAAGGCAGGCGGAGGTGTGAGAAAGTGTCATAGTAGAACTTTGATACCCTAGCTTCGGGTATTTCCTTCATGCCGTTGGCATGAAGAAGCGGTAGGCTGGCTACCTAGAAGCAGGGCATCCTATGTGATTGGTTAGGAGTGTGTTCTTGACTTTCTCTAGATGGTCCTAAATTAGAAGTGGGACACAGATTAGGGAAGCTGTCAGTTATTAATCAAGTCTTGGCTATTTTGGGCTGAGTGTTACAAAAATCATTGTTTAGCCTTCTGGATTGTCACTAGAGACAGCAATGTGGCTTCCTTTACATCTGACTTCCTGGGTTGTTTACTGTACATATTGTTTCCTGGGCAGGTGGCTGTAGGTTGTGGGTCAAAGTTCTGTTTTTATATATGGACTAGAGGCCCAGTGCACAAAATTTTGTGCACTTGGGGGGGGGGCACTCAGCTCGGCCTGTGTCTCTTGCAGTCTGGGAGCCCTTGGGGGATGTCCACCTGCCAGCTTAGGCCTGATCCTAGGGGGATTGGGCCTAAGCTAGCAGTCAGACATCCGCTGAGGGCTCCCGGGCTGCCAGAGGGAGCAGCCTGACATCCCTCTGGCAGCCCGGGAGCCCTCAGGGGATGTCTGACTGGGAGCGGGCCTAGGCTGCAATTGGACATCATTAGTGCTACCGCGGAGGTGGGAGAGGCTCCTGCCACCGCCACTGTGCTCACAGCTGTCAGCCCAGCTTGTGGCTGAGTGGAGCTCCCTCTGTGGGAGCACATTGACTACCAGGGGGTAGCTCCTGTGTTGAGCGTCTGCCTCCTGATGGTCAGTGCATATCATAGCGACCGGTTGTTCTTGGTCGTTCTGCCATTAGGGTCAATTTGCATATTACCCTTTTATTATATAGGATTGGCCATTTCCATTTGTATATCCAGTCTCTCAATATTTTTTTAGAGCTTAGTTGTCTTCAAACTCCTTAAGGTACTTTCTGAAATATTATTCAAGATACACATGTTAGAAATTTAATTTAATTGGAAATTTATATAGGAGTACAAAATTGAAACTGAGTGAGGCTTACAGATATACTATACTATTTTATCCCAGAGCCAGCAATATACCAAATCTACATGTGCCTGGTTCTATATTTCAACTCATCTCCATACCCCCTCTCTTTTAATATTCTCCTTTGCATTGTGGGGGAGGAACCTGAGAATTCTATTTCCCAGAATCCATAGCCAGCAGGTTTTAGATTAGACTCCCTGATGAGAGGTTCTTCCTTGAGATATAGAAAGGAAAAGCCATTATTCTCCAGCGGCAGCCATGGGCAGGCAGGTGAGTTGGTGGGTGGCTCCTCCCTCAAGCATCCTCCTGGCAATCACTGGCTTTGATGAATCAGTAGAGGCGACTCTCCTAATATCCTTGCACTTCTAAACTTCCTCACAGCTCACAGGAGCTTCGGTGACCTTTGCTCTTCTAGCCCTTCTAACGGTTTGGTACCAGTAAGTCTTAAATTCCCAGTGTTAAGCTCTGTTTTGTTTAAAATACCTAAACTGATCCCTGTTTTTCTGCCATAACCCTGACTGAATGATCAGATACTGCCAAAACTAGGGGTAAACATATGTGCTGAGACTATTCTGGATAAGACTAGAATACACCGTATTGATAAACAGCCAAGACAATTGAGAGAAAGGGAGTAAATGTTAAGTCTGATCATTAGAGTTGGCTTCTTCAGTAAGGGTATCATTTTTCTTTTTCTTTATTTTCCTAGTGTTTAGCAGAAAGCCTAGCACAAGTTAGTCACTCAAAAATGTTGGTTAAGTCAAGATGAATTAAACAATCAGCTGAACAGATGAACAAACAGGAATTTTGGAGCAGACCAGGGCAGAAAAGCAGTTGCTTAAAATAAAAGTAGACATAAAAAGAAAGTAATAAAATTATAAGTAACAGTAAAAATACGAATCTTACTATGCTCTTCTACGAAGAGAAAATTTAAGATCAAAGCATTAATTAGGAATAGTCTTAGAATTTTCTGATTGTGTTTTACTTTTTAATGATTTTCCTCACATTGCTTCATTTCTGTTGCTGTCAACTCCCTACAAACTACTTTCAAATGCACTCACTTCCTGCCATCTCTATTGTTACTATTCTAATCTGGGCGATGAGGCTTCTGTGGTATCCTCTGAACTGGGCTCGCTGCTTTGACCCCAGCTCCTTTGGATTCACTCTGTAGACCTGCACAGCCCAGAATGGTAGCCAGTAACCACATGTGCTACTGAGCACTGGAAATGCTGCTTATTTAAGTTGAGATGTTCTGTAAGTTTAAAATACACACTGAATTTCAAAGACTTAATGTAAAAAAAGATAAGATGTAAATAAATGTTTACATTGATTATATAACAACTAGAGGCCCAGTGCATGAAATTTGTGCACAGGGTGGTGGTGGGGGGGAGGGGCATCCCTCAGCCCGGCCTTCGTCCTCTCACAATCTGGGACCCCTTAGGGGATGTTGGGCCTAAACCAGCAGTTGGACATCCCTCTCCCAATCTGGGACGCTGCATGCACCATTGACTGTACTTTTCATACAATTGAAAGGCATCTTGCTGTTGTATGGGCAGCTACGAGTAGCCTTGCCAGGTTTTAATTTTTAAATCTAAGGGACTGTTCCCAATATATAGGGTAGGGTCCCTAGGCCTGGCCAGCAATCAGGGCCAACTGTGGGGTGACCTGTGGGCGGGGTGATCAGGGCTCCCCTCCCCCCCCTCCACTGGCACCTATGTTGGCTGGTGGCCTGGCACTGCCTGCTGGCTAACCCTGCTCCCCTAGTGCCACCACTGCCAGTCGCCTCCCTCTCGGGGGGCAGATGGTCAACACAGGAGTTGCACCCTGGTGGTCAGTGCACATCATAGAGACCAGTCATTCTGCTGGTTGTTCTGCCATTTGATGATTTGCATGTTAGGGTTTTATTATATAGGATATGATAGTTTGGATTAGTAGGTTAACTAAAATATATTAGTAAAATTAATTGAATATGTTTCTTCTTACTTTTTATAATGTGATTAATAGGAAATTTAAGTTTCCTATGTGGCTTGCAGTATATTTCTATTGGAAATCACTGCTCTAGACAATAGTGATCTTTTAAAATAAAAATTAGTTTATATAATAACTCTGCTTTAACCCTTACACATTTGATAAAGACCAAAATTTGTAATGTTGCCTTCCAGTTCCTGTCTAACCTGGCTCCTGTCCACTTCTCCAGCCCCATTTCATGCTGCTCAGCCCTGGTAATTTTGTCCTTTTCATTGTTCCTTAGAGGCACCCCATCTGCAGCAGTTTCTTCCACATGTTCTCTCCCACCTGAAATTAACCCATGGTAGACCCACTATTATTTTATCTTATAGCATTATTTTTTTATCCTGTGTAACAGTTATCACCATTTCTAATTATGTATTCATTATTTTGACAGAGACAGTATAGCAGAGTTCCTATTCATTAAATGGTCATGTTAGTATTTCTATTGGGCTTATGCAATTTCAGAGCCAGAAATCTCCTTGTTTTCTATAAAAGAAAGCTGATGTGTTTAAAAGTTTTACTTTCATTGAAAAAAGGGCATATTTTCTTTCTGTGATTTACATCTTTTTAAAAATATCTTTTTTATTGATTTCAGAGAAGAAGGAAGAGGGAGAGAGAAATAGAAACACAATGATGAGAGAGAATCATTGATTGGCTGCCTCCTGCACGCCCCCTACTGGGAATCGAGCCTGCAACCCAGGTATGTGCCCTGACCAGGAATCAAACCCTGACCTCCTGGTTCATAGGTCTCATAAGTCAACAGTAAACTGTGCCAAGCCAGCTCAGCCAAGGGTTCACAAGCCTGAGTGAGGGCGGCAAATGGATGAAGAAATGATAGACAGAATAAACTGGGTCTAGGTAGATCTTCCTGTGCCTGGCTGAGGCCACAGAGAGAGATCCAGCTGCAGGCTGAGCCTTTATTTTATAGCCAGAGGTAAACAAGGTAGTGATTACAATTTTCTTGTGAGACCCCTGGTCTAGATGGATCTTCCTGTGCCTGGCTGAGGCCACAGAGAGATCCAGAGGCAAGCTGAGCCTTTATTTTATAGCCAGAGGTAAACAAGGTAGTGGTCACCATAGTTACAATGTTCTTGTGAGTTTCACTTGTTTTGGCAGCACTTGCTGCACCACCCACAGCCCATTAGCTACCTAGGAAGGATCTAGGGAATGTCAGAAGGTCAAGCCAAATTATGCTAAGAGGACTGTGCCCTCTAAGCTGGGACTTGTTTGTGGCTTTGCCAACAGGTCAGTCCGAGGCTTAACCCTATAGCCCTACACTAAATCACTGAGCCACATGGGCCAGGCAGTTCTCTGTGGTTAGAGGTGTGCAAGGCACATTCTCTTGCCCACCACAATTACTTTTTCAAATAGTAAATATAGATCAGGATTTAGGGATTAGTTTCATATAAAATATCAAAATCCGTCTAATTACAATTTCTATTACAATAGGACTTTCATATTATCACGTCAAACAAGATTGGACATGTTACAAAGTAAAACAGTTACTCCTGAAAACAATATATTTCATAAGTTGGGTGCAAAGGAGTTTGGCTGCCTAGGTCCTAGCAATGAACTGATTTTATTTACACCTTGAATCTGTGTTATCAACTTAGGCAGAAACAGAAATACATTAGGCTACCCTTGTTCTCTTTTTATGATAAAAGGAAGCCATCATATATAACATCAGAGGCCATCTTTTTTTCTGGAACTAAACTCAAGGAAGAATTTGTTACTTGCTTCCCTGTAAAGAACACTCAGATATAATGGGTTATATCTCCAATTATAGGTTTACAAAAGGATCAGAAATGCAGTTCAAGGAGAAGGTTCTTGTTTTGATTTTCCCTAATGTAGAGAATTTAACATTAAACTGTAACTCAGTCAATTAATTTCTATGTTTGGCTTTAATAGTATGACTTAAATACCAGGCCTTCAGTTATTCTAAAATAATATCAGGACAGAACTCAGTGAATTCAGAAAAGATAAGAAGCCTCATTAGACTAGGCTTGACATTCCCAATTATCTAATATTGCAAAGATATCTTTACTAATCCTTGATGGAGGTGAAATTTATAGCAGATTTTTAATCACTGCTTCCTAAGGTGTTGTATGTATATCACTCATGGCCCAAGAGAATGTTAGAAGATAAACAAAACTTTATTTTATCAATTAAAATGTTATTTTAATGTGTTTTAGGAAATAATGTGACTAGTTCATTCAACTGTGAGTTTATAGATAAGGTTAAGTTAAAAAGTTTTAAAGAGAATTATTAAATAACTAGAGGCCCAGTGCACAAAATTCGTGCAGGGGGGGTGGGGGGTTCCTCAGCCCAGCCTGTGCCTTCTTATAGTCCAGGACACCTCGGGGGATGTCTACCTGCTGGCTTAGGCCCAATCCTAAGTTGGACATCCCTCTCAGAGTCCAGGATCCCTTTTGCAGTCCAGGACCCCTTGCTTCTTACCGCCCACCTGCTTGCTGCTCCTTAGTGCTGCCATGGAGGCGGGAGAGGCTCCCACCATCACCACTGCGTTCGCCAGCTGTGAGCCTGACTTCTGGCAGAGCAATGTTCCCCCTGTGGGAGTGCACTGACCACCAGGGAGCAGCTCCTGCATTGAGCATCTGCCCCCTGGTGGTCAGTGCACATCATAGCTACCATTTGTTCTGCTGGTTGTTCCACTGTTCAGTAGATTTGCATATTAGGGTTTTATTATATAGGAGGATAGTATATTGGTAAGCAGGCATGGCAAAAGTCAAATGATAAGGATGTGTGGTAGGCTGGATAATGGCCCCCAAAGATATCTACATACTAACCTCGGAATCTATGAATGTGGCCCCACGTATTAAAAGTAACATTACAGCTGTAATTAAGTTAAGGATCTTGAGATGGGGAGATTAGCCTGGACTATCTGGTTGGGCCCAATGATATAATCAAGAGGAGTCTTACAAAACAGAGTCTGGAGAGTCAAAGACAGAGGAGTAGTTGTGACAAGGCAAGCAAGAGGCTAGAGCAGCCGTGGGCAAACTACGGCCCGCGGGCCGGATCCAGCCCGTTTGAAATGAATAAAACTAAAAAAAAAAAAAAGACTGTACCCTTTTATGTAATGATGTTTACTTTTAATTTATATTAGTTCACACAAACACTCCATCATGCTTTTGTTCAGGCCCTTCGGTCCAGTTTAAGAACCCATTGTGGCCCTCGAGTCAAAAAGTTTGCCCACCCCTGGGCTAGAGTGATGCAAGGAGGGGAACACAGCTTTTAGAAGCTAAAGAGACAAAGAATGAATTCTGCTTTGAAGGCTCTAAGAAGGAACCACTGCTATCAACACCCTGATTTTAACCCTATAAGGTCATTTCTGACTTGTATCTCCAGAACTGTAATGGAATAAATTCCTCTTGTTTTAAGCCACTAAATCTATGATAACTTATGATAGCAGAAATCAGAAACGAATACAGATAGATGGTAATCAAGAGACTGACATTTATAAAACACTAGAGGCCCAGTGCACAAAATCCATGCACAGGTGGGGTCCCTAGTGGCCGTCGGCTGCCGGCCAGGGCGTCCCTTCCCCTGGCTGCCTGCCACCACCACTCGCTGGGTCCTCCCTACCCAGGGTTGGCTGGCTGGCCCTGCCCCCTGATCGAACTCCTGGTTGAACTCCCAGTCGAGGGGACAATTTGCATATTAGGCTTTTATTATATAGGATTGCCTTAGCCAGTGTCTGAGTGCAGGTATTTCATGTTGTTCATCAAGGGAATAGCCATAAGCTACAGATGCCAGGCTATGCTGTACTTCATGTATTTCTCATTCAGCAAATATCTTTGCAAGTTGTTCATTACCCTTGTATATAATTCATCTGGATCTGGAGGCTTGAAATAATTTTCAAAATTTACTGATAATAATTAGAATAATTAATAGCATTTATTGAGCTTTAAGCAGATCAGGCATTGTTCTAAGCTATATATATATATATATATATCGTCTAACCTTATGGAATAGTTTCTGTTTTATCCCCATTTTATAGATGGCCTTGCTGTGTGGACCCAGCTTTGAATCTACAGGCCTGTCTCTGTTTGAGGTCTTGGTTTTCATCATATTTAAGGAGTCCTAGATTTCTCCTCCCATTTCCTTGTCTAACTTGGGCTTCAGTTTTCCCTTACAGTGTTGTTATACCCTATCCTTTAAGTGAAAAGAAGACAGAGCAAAATAAGATTGGAATATTTGTACCTTCCTTCTGCCATCTGATAACATTAAACCATCTTCCTAGCCAACATGCTATCAATTCTGAATGCTCTTTAAACAATATTTACTAGTATTGTGCTTGCTATTAATATTCTCAATAGGAATTTATTTCAAATATAAAATACTTTTAACAACACTAAACAAAAATCATGGAGGAGTAATAAAAGTGACACTCAGTCAAAGCGCCATTCGTTTCCTTTGCAGGAATTGAGACTGGTCTGTGCTTTTGACCTTGCTTCTTGAAAAGTGATACAGGCGTTTTCCCTCACTGTGCAATCTTGGAAAGGGTATGTACTTTGGGCTTCAGGTTCCTCTTCTGCAAAATTGGAGTTGCACTGGGAGATCTCTAAGGCTTCTTTCAGTTCTAATTTCAGTAACTTCAAAATATATATTTCTTTTGGGAAAAAGTAATTCAACAGAGCTCTGCCTGTTAATATGACATTGGACCCTGATTTACTAATAAATATTCCAGCGATTATTAACACACATGTGACTTTGATGCTAGACTTATTACTAATTTTACAGGCTACTTATGAAGTGTGCTTCCTTTCGGTGGGTGCAAGTATTTTGTTGTGGTTGCTTAAACAATCTCTCTTGTGCCTACGAGCTTTCTACCACCTGAAGAAAATGAAAAACTGAGTTCTCATTTATTGTTTTAGCTCAATCTCCTACTACAGTTCTCCAAATTCTGCCTGCTTCTGCCACATCATGATGTTACTATAAAACATCACTGAACTAGCAAGCTCAGATATGCCTAATGTCAAGAATGTTATAGAAGGAATATCTGCATTAGATGTGGTTAGATTAGATGATCTCTTAGGATGACCAATTGTCTTCTTTTTCCAGGGACTATTCCCAGTTTTAACACTGAAAGTCCTCAAACCCAAGAAATCCTCAATCCTGGGAAAACCAGGTTAGTTGGTTGCCCTTTCTGAGGTCCCTTAAAACCTAAGACTCGCGGTCAGTGCTGTTCAGTAGAACTTTCTGCAATTCTGGGAATGTTCTATAGCTACACTGTCCAATTCAATAGCCATATGGCTATTGAGCACCTGAAATGTGAACAGTGCAATTGAAGAACTGAATTTTTAAAAAATATATATTTTTATTGATTTCAGAGAGGAAGGGAGAGGGAGAGAGAGATAGAAACATCAATGCTGAGAGAGAGTCGTTGATTGGGTGCCTCCTGCATGCTATGTGCCCTGACCAGGAATGGAATCGTGACCTCCTGGTTCATAGGTCAATGCTCAACTACTGAGCCACACCAGCCGGGCTGAGGAACTGAATTTTTAATTAGTTTACATTTAAGTAGCCACATGTGACAAGTAATTACTCTACAGGACAACACAGTTCTTAGGTGATGCCATGAAAATGATCACTGGTGAGGTGCTTCATGCAGTATCTCTAAGGCAGCGGTTCTCAACCTGTGGGTCCTGACCCCTTTGGCAGTCGAACGACCCTTTCACAGGGGTCGCCTAGGACCATCCTGCATATCACATATTTACATTATGATTCATAACAATAGCAACATTACAGTTATGAAGTAGCAACGAAAATAATTTTATGGTTT
>NW_006296096.1:79355-80363 GCF_000327345.1 Myotis davidii
GGGCTAGGTTCTAAGACCCACAGTGGGTGCCTGAAACTACAGATAGCAACAATTTCTACATGCTATATTTTTCCTATACACACATACTTATGATAAAGTTTAATTTATAAATTAAGCTCAGTAAGAGATTAATAAGAACTAATAAATAATAATTATAACAATATATTGTAATGAAACTTGTCTAAATGTGGTCTCTTTATCTCAAAATATTGTGATGATGTGAGACGATACAATGCCTGTGTAATGAGCTGAAGTGAGGTAAATATACAGGCATTGTGATGTAGCATTAGGCTTGAACATAAGTCCTGTGATACCACAAGGGTTCATCCGTTCATCGGGTAACCTAAACAGCTACTAAATGACTAATGGGTGGGCAGTATATAAACTGTGGATACATTGGACAAAGGCATGATTTATGAGCTGGAGAATGAAATGGTGTAAGATTTCACCACACTATTTGGAATGGTACACAGTTTAAAACTTATGAACTTTTTATTTCTAGAATTTTCCATTTACTATTTTCAGGCCATGGTTGACTACAGGTAACTGAATCCACAGAAAGCAAAACTGTGGTTAAGGGAGGACTGCTGTACCCTGAGATGTGGTATGATTGCACCTCAGCTCACCAGCTTTTGACTTGGATCCATTGTTATACTGATAAGGCAGTACAATAAGTTTATCTAGGAATATTCATAAGACCTACCTTTATCACACTCCAGGCTAAATGGTAGAAGTAGCAGTAGCCCTTAGAGCAGTGGTTCTCAACCTCCCTAATGCCATGACCCTTTAATACAATTCTTCAAGTTGTTGTGACCCAACCATAAAATTATTTTCATTGCTACTTCATAACTGTAATGTTGCCACTGTTATGAATTATAATGTAAATATCTGATATGCAGGATGGTCTTAGGCGACCCCTGGAAAGGGTCGTTCGACCGCCAAAGGGCTCACGGCCCACAGGTTGAGAACCACTGCTCTAGACTATAAGCTCCACCAGAGCAGGGCGCA
>NW_006296096.1:80853-82262 GCF_000327345.1 Myotis davidii
GCTAAAGAGTTCAGGTATATTTTTAAATGGCAGAGAACAAACCACAGCTCTCACTATGCTCTGCTATGAATTCCTTGGCAATGTCTCACTTCTTCAAGAAAGCATGAGTAAAGCTCTGAGTTTTCGAGTGATTTCTATGATGCTGTTCATGAAGCAAAACAAAAAGTCGTCACCTAGAATGTATACGTAGGGTTTTTAATGAAAAGAAAACATGTAAAATTCTTCTTGGTTAGAAAAATGTATATCTTAAAGTCTCAGTAATCTTCAGCTGTGAGAATTGAAAATTGTTAGGCATCTAAGGTGAATTTCAGGGTTTTGTCTCATTTTCTTATTCTGTATTTATATAGCATGTCAAAGCCGTATTACTGTAATATCACAGAGCCGGCAACAGGCAGGCATGTGAGAGGTCAGAATAACTGTTGTTGAAATTGATGCCTTGGGAAAAGGAAGCTCTCCAAAGACTGGGCTTCCACAAGGTCAGTTACATAGGAAAGTGTGATTGCTATATGGACAACTGCTACACTCTCCAGAGAGCATGGCTCTTGGCATCCATTCAATACTTATATATAGTCTTTCACTTGTCCGGCTGGTGCTGGCAATGAAATGCTACTACTCCCAAAGAATACTCATACTCTGATTGCCCTATGACTAGTACTATGTAAATGCTTTCTTTATACATATTAACTCATTTAATTCTCTATAATTGGGTGAGCCAATTCCTATTGGTCAATTAATCAATCAATCCTATTGGTTCTGTTTCTCTGGAGAACTCTGATTAAAACACTTGGGAATTCAATCCAGGTTTCCCCCTGAGAGTGGGGCTCAACAATCTGCTTTTTATCAAGCTCTCCAGGTGGTTCTGATGTGCACTGAAGCTTGAGAATCACTGTCCTGGAGACACACATCCTTGATTGGCCTGACAGTGAGGAGGGCAGAACTTCAGCCCCGGCAAAGGTGAACTCCTGAGTCCTGACTTCTTTTCAGATATCACAAAGGAATGTCACTTCCCCGAAGTAGCCCATTTTGACAGCATGCTTTCCCTTCAGTCACAACCAGGACGTCCTCGTTGTCTAATCTTTTAATGGGCTTCAGGGTATAAAAGCACAAATGAAAATTGGCTGGCTATTTACTGTTATTGTTCAATATAAATATATTCTAAAGGCTAACGGAAACAGGTAAGAAAGCAGTTCTCAAACACGTCAAGGATCCTACTTGCGTTTACTTTTAGTGTGTGATGGACCTTATCTAAGGCAAGCAAGCTGCAGGGACAATGAAGCAGTGTTACACCACCAGCGTTTAGCAGAGCCTGCTGGAGTTCCCCACGCTCCCGCCCCAGGTGCCCTGGTCTCTGTTACTCCTCCCCAGCATTTAAACACGCAGCCCTGCCTCCAGGCTCTCCAAGGACAACC
>NW_006296096.1:82296-87152 GCF_000327345.1 Myotis davidii
CACACCCCTCCTGTTACCTGAACACTTGCACTGTCCTGAGGGCTGTTCCTGGTTCCCGTGAACTGTTGGTGGGGTACGTTTGCCAAGTTCGTCAAAGGTAAGAGTCAGTAATGAAAGTTACAGGCTTTTTTTTTTCTTAAGGAAGATCATACGGCAGGAGTTTCATTTCTTTTCTGGAAGAGGCACTTGAACAGGTAACAAACCTTTTGTGTCAAACACGATGTACCTGTAGGTAAGGCCGACCTTCAGGTGATCAGTATGCTCTGGAGTTCTTTGCAGGCAGAGTAGCAGTCTATTTTTCTCAGTAAGTACACACTGCCATGCCCATACACAAAGGCAAACTTAATTGGTAAATGTTGTTTGTGTTCTGACTGCTCTGCCACCAGCTGCTCTCTATCTCTCTCCCTCCCCTCTGCTCTCCCGATTCCCTGAGACACAACAATATTAAAATTGGGGCAATTAATAACCCTACGGCGTCCTCTAAATGTCAAGTGAAAGACAGAGTCACACATTTCCACTTTAAATAAAAAACTAGAAATGACTAAGCTCAATGAGTAAGGCGTTTTGAGAGCCCAGGATAGGCTTAAAGGTAGGCCTCTTCTTCCAACAGTTAGCCAAATTGTGAGTGAAAAGGAAAAGTTCTTGAAAGAAATTAAAAGTGATACTCCAGTAAACACAAGAATAATAAGAAAGCAAAACAGCTTCATTGTTGATATGGAGAAAGTTTTAGTGGTCTGGATAGATTAAACCAGACACACCATTCTCCTAAACAAGCCCCCTCTCTCTTCAATTCTATGAAGGCTGAGAGAGGCGAGGAAGCTGCAGAAGAAAAATTTGAAACTAACAGAAGTGGGCTCATGAGATTTAAGGAAAGAAGCCTCTTTATAATATGGCTCTTAAAAGTGCAAGGTGAAGCAGCAATTGCTGATGTGGAAGCTGTAGCAAGTTATCTGGCTAAGGTGATTAATGAAGGCGGCTACACTGAAAAACAGATTTTCCATGTAAATGAAACAGCCATCTATTGGAGGAAGTTAAGACAATGCTATTGAACTCTTAATAAACTATAGTGTAAGTATAGTGTAAACATAACTTTTATATGCGCTAGGAAACCAAAACATTTGTGTGATTAACTTTATTGAGATATTCACTGTATTGTGGTGGTCTGGAACTGAATCTAATTATTTCCAAGGTACGCCTGTAGTCCAAGCTGATATTTATCATCACTTACAAATATTGCTTAAGAGCTACTGTGTACAAGCCAATGTCCGATGGGATGGTACACAGACAAACACCAAAAAACTTAAATCTTCATCACCACCACCATGTATACATTGAGTGCTCTTTCTTGCATGAAATGGAGTGGACAGTTGATGCAATGAAATCTAGATGTCTTAGAACACTGTTATGAAACACTCCTAATCTATATAAAGGATTGAACAAAAATCAAACAAGAATTTGCTGAGGGTTTTTGAGTAGAAAGTATTAATTTACTCATTCACTGACATGCTGGGTACCGGCCATATGCCAGACTTGAGATAATGCTTGAAATATAATGATGAGCAAGATGAACCCACTTCCTATCCTTGGGGTGGTAGCAGTCTAGTAGGGCTTTTCACGTAACTTATTTAATTTGATTCTCGTAATCACTCTGGGAATGGCCATTATTATTATTATTGTTATTATCCCTGTTTTCAGGAGAAAACTGAAGCCTCTTGATGGGAAATATCCTTCTTAGCATCACACAGTAGATAAAATTATTTTGTTGCTATGACATATGATGTAATACCATATGTTGGCCTAATTCTTCTCCCAGGAAATATATCTCTGCTCCTATAATGAAAGTCTGTGGGAAAATGTACTTAATAAACTGCATGAAGTTCAGCTTTTCTGAAACATATCTAGTCTGTGAAATAAGACTGAGTATGGACTTGGAAGTTTTTTCTGTTTTGTTTTCAAAATAGAACATTTGGCTCAGGAATTGAGCAGTTGGGTCTCTAGCCTTCTCACCTCTTATTATTTGTTGAATGTTAAGGGTGTGAATTGTATCTTTAATGGCTTCTGGCCTCCTCTTTATCACTTTTTTTTCCTCCACCTATCCCCCAGAAGAGACTTTACTATGCTAATATGCCTTGTGGATATCCAAGTAGGGGAACAAAGCATGCATTGGTTTTCTTCTCTTTCTACCCATTTATTTTTGTTTCCTATTCTCTCTCTCTCTCTCTCTCTCTCTCCATTCTGGAAAAAAATGTGTTTATTTTTTAAACAGTTAGAAGAAAGTAAAAACCTCAATAACCTCATCATCCAGAGAATTTAAAATGTTTGACATGCTTACTCTTTTGCATACTCATTTAATCAATGTCAACTAAAGGGTCATTTAATAACAATTTGAGATGATAAAAATGTCTCCGAGGAAATAAATTCGGAAATGATAGGCAAGGGGATCAATGGTTTTATGTATACATTCTCCCGTCAAATCATAGCACACATTGGCTTTCTGCTCTTAGTTTTAGCTTTGTTCTATTAATCTCCCATGGAGTTATAGTCACTAGAGTGAGATATTTAAGTTACATCCACCCCATGAGCTACTGAGGTAGTCCCTTACTCTTGCCGGGTGCCTTTGATACATGATCTGGTAAATCCTTGCAACAGTCCCAACAGGCAATACCTGGTATAAGTAAAAGGAAACAGAAATTGTCCTTGTAACTCCCCCCTCCTCTATTTCCTTTAAAAGAACAAGAACATGGAAATTTAAACAAATAAAAGATTTACAGATGGGTTAGGTAAATAAATCACTCAACTAAAAAGCATCGCAACTAAGGTTTGAACTCATAGCTCTCTGGCACCAAAGTCTGTGATTTTCCACTTATAGTAGCACTTCCCACATTTTATACAAACAGACGTGAGTTCCACAAGGTATTAATAATGTTATTCTTCCAAAGGCAACCATGATCAAGTACATTTGGGAAAAAGTAAATGCACTTGATCCCTTTGGAGATTGACAGTGTATATTTAGCAAATTAAGATTTTAAGAAGTCCTAAAAAAGCACACACACAACAACAACCTGTTTATTTGGTTTAACATGGCATTTGAGTTTCTAGTCCCTTCCTGATTTAAACACCGGTGGTATGATGAAGAAAATTGGACTATACAGTGCATCAGTCAAAGCAATGAGAAAACTTGGACAACTGCTAGACTTGGATAAAAGAGTTCCCAGTAGAGCCAGGGTTATTGTCTGGGTCAAGATGATCTGCTGAAATCTAGAAGGCAGTATTAATGACAGTCTTAGGAACAGGGAGAGTCATGTAGGGAAGGGAAAAGTTCCCTTAAAAGGGAGAAAGGTCTAAGGATCCCATTTGGCTGGAAGTACTGTGTAGTTATCGTGTGCTATGTGGACAGAAAGAGGCTGTAATTTAAAAGGGAATCATCAGATTATAATTTTATAAGCAGTTAAACCAAGTCCTTTCTCGTTCTATAGATCAAGACAAACAAGAGAGAGTGACTCATTTTTCTGGGGTGACCGATCATCTCAGTTTTCAGGACTTTCAGTCTAAAATGAGAAGAGTCCTGGAAAAACTGGGATGTTAGTCACCCGACATCCAATCCCTCTTTTCTTCCTATGGAGGTGAGACTATGAGACTATTCCCCCCCCTCCCCCCCCCCCCCCCCCCAAAAATGAATACTTGCAAAGGTTGTTACTAACACGCAGGTACCATGGCCCTGTGATCTGAACACATTTTAAAAGTTCATTCACTTCAAGAGAGTTCTTGTGTATTAGATGTTAATAGTATAGTTTGAGATCTATCAGGGACACACCAAATATTGATTCTTAGCAAGTCAGAGCAGAGGGCAGTGTAATTAATCTGATATTGGCCCTCTTAGTCATGTAAGCCTGGCCCAAGGAGGCCTGTACTAATTTCAGGGCTGAAAGAATAGATACCCCCGAGAGGCAGAAAGCCCCAAGTTTCAGGGCTGTAGTAGCCTCCACCAAACGGTCAGCCACAGAAGTCCACAATGCAGGTTCAGAGATATTGACCACCTGCATCCAGTTGGCCTGTGTAAGAGCATCAGGGATATGTGCCCTGAATTGGAATTCATGGCAAAACTTCAGTTCTCAGGTAGTAGAACCAGCAAAAGCAAAGGAGGTTGACAGCTCTCAAAGGCAAGACAAGTACAGGAGGCCCATGTAGATATCACAAAAGACTAGGAGGCAATGTGTAAACCCAGCACATGAGACATTACACCCTGATGTAGGGCAAGTAGCCAGGTGTTTACTAGTTTAAAACAAGCAAATGAACTCGCTCCAGGACATTTAATATTAGAGTTTTCCTGATTGCAAAGAGATCAAAGGCCCCAGGCTCTATAAAAGCTTCTTGTATTCTTGTCTGAGAAGGGCAAGACTAAACATATCGGTGGGAAGACCATCAGAACCAGCCAGGGAAAGACAAGGAAAGAGGCAAGGGGGTCTACCAATTGCCAGGTGTAGTGACTGCTCATTCAGCTTCCTAGGGCTTGGAGGTTCTGGGAATCAAAATACAGAGACTCCAACTTTGAAGTCACAGTAGTCTTCCACCCACTCAATTTTGTGAGGAGTGTACAGTTGACCCTTGAACAACATGGGTTTGAACTGCACGGGTCCACTTATATGTGGATTGTTTTTCAATAAATATTGCAAATGTATTTTTCTACCTTATGATTTTTTAAATAACATTTTCTTTTCTCCAACTTATTTTGTTGTAAGAATATATATATATATACATACATATATATGTGTGTGCCTTTGATGCTGTTCTTGCCTATATTTTTCTTTGACATTCAAACTTTCCAGCATTTTTACAACTTAAAGAAATGTTGACTC
>NW_006296096.1:87187-96395 GCF_000327345.1 Myotis davidii
ATCATAAGATACAAAATATATGTGAATCAACTGTTTATGTTATCAGTGAGGCTTCCAGTCAACAGTAGGCTATTAGTACTTAAGTTTGGGGGGAGTCAAAAGTCATACACAGATTTTAGACTGCACTAAGAGTCAGTGCCCCTAACCTCATGGTTGTTCAAGGGTCAACTGTATATGGCGCACCCCTAAATACTACTGTGTTTGCATGCACCATCCTCTTCAGAATCTCATCCTACCTCTCCTTGAAGAACAGATGTGTGGACAGGATTCCTCCTGAGACAAGGCAATTGGAGAATGTAGGGTTTGGACATAGAGCTCCAAGTCATCTCATATAAGGACAAATGTTAAATGGTTGGTTTATTCCTAGAGAAAGAAATGGTGGAGCTTGGCAAATCTATCATTCTCATTCTTTCTCACATAGGACCTCTTTTATAGAGGAGACAGCTGTCTCTTTTTTCCCCAGTTAGATAATGGAAGAATTGCTTTCTGAAAATTTGGTGTTAGAGTTCACAGTCCTGCATCTCTTCTGAACCTACATAAAAATGTCTGGTTTAAAGTAGGCTGATGTTGAATTATGAGTCTGAGAATGTGTTACCACACCCTAAAACCTTGCAAAATGAAAGCCCTTGTAAAGTCCCTGCTAAAATAATACTTTTTTTTTAATCCAAAAAAACAAAGGCATCTTATAGAATGTTTGAAGTGATGGGAGAGAAAACAAAGAGATTAATCACTTTGTGAGCAGCAATTATAATTGTTTATGATCTTGGTGGCTTACTGGACAACCACTTTTCAAAAAGAAATAAAGGTTTCCAGGATTTATATTGCTATGCTTCAGCTAATGACAGTTATTCCTTGGCTTAACTACTTGCTAATTTATATCCTTAAAACAAAGCCCTTACCATTATTTTCTTTAATTGAAAGTCCAATTTCAAATTTAATGCTCTGTAGTCCGTTCCTCTGAAGGGGAAGGCCTACAAACAAAGAAGTGATATAATGTTCCAAAAATGACTGCAGATGAAGTTCTCAGTGTAATTTCTTTGGGTAACAACTTATTTAAGCCTCCTTCTTACACCCCTAGGCTAACCTTGTTATTCAGATACTCCTTTTAAGGTAGATCATTCTAGGGTTTTGCAGTCTTTTGTGCTCTTCTTATGTGCTTACTCTGAACCATCTCAACAGCCATTACTTAACTGGCATCTCTAAACTGATGACACAAAATGTATAGCTCCTCTCCAAATGCCCTCTAAACCAGCAGTTCTCAACCTGTGGGTCAAAATCCCTTTGGGGGTCAAACAACCCTTTCACAGGGGTTGCCTAAGACCATCGGAAAACACATATATAATTTCATATTGTTTTGTGATTAATCATTATGCTTTAATTATGTTCAATTTGTAACAATGAAATTGGGGTCACCACAACATGAGGAACTACATTAAACGCCCTCTAAACCAGCGGTTCTCAACCTGTGGGTCAAAATCCCTTTGGGGGTCAAACAACCCTTTCACAGGGGTTGCCTAAGACCATCGGAAAACACATCTATAATTTCATATTGTTTTGTGATTAATCACTATGCTTTAATTATGTTCAATTTGTAACAATGAAATTGGGGTCACCACAACATGAGGAACTACATTAAAGGGTCACGGCATTAGGAAGGTTGAGAATCACTGCTCTAAACTCTCAACTGCCTCCTTGACACCTGCCCTGAGAAGTTTCACAGGCATCTCCAACTCATCATCTCCAAAACCAACCTGGCCAGCATCTGTTTCTCTTCTATTGTCTATTTCAGGAAATGGCACCACCCCCTATTAGGTGGCCAACACAGAAACTTGGGTATTGTCTTAGATATCCTCTCCCTGCAAAACGACCTTCCACACAAGTATTGCTCACAGTCCACAGCGATGATCCTGACAAATCCACTCCTGCCAAGTGTGGCTCCTGCTTCTCCATCTCACACTGGGTGATCCCTTTAAAGTTCTCTTGTACCACTGAAGTGGTATGGAGGCCTGAAGTGCGGTGAGAAGGGGTGTCTGCTTGACCATCTAAGTAATGGTGTCTTAGGAACCAAAACAATACCCCTGTTTTCTCTCTCTCTCTCTCTCTCTCTCTCTCTCTCTCTCTCTCTCTCCATTTATGTATGATTCATGAGACTGACTAGAAGACGCAACCAAACTGCATTCAGAATCATTCCTATCTCCTACTGCAGATGAGCTTCTTGATCAAGATTGTTCTGAGTTCTCCAAAAGATACATATTCAGGATATCACTTTGTGCAAATCCAGAATGTCTGAACCCAGTTTAGGCTCAGGCTGGGATAGCGGTCATTTTGTGTAGACAAATAACATAGCATGTGCAGCTTTAGGATCGAGACAACTTCTGAATGTCTTCGTTTACCAGGCTTGGGACAATGATTTGAGAAGCTGGTTGAAAACCACTATTCACTTACGGAATAACAACAGCTCAAGTGGATGTTCTCCAAACATTTTGAAAAGTGTTTTGGCATTTCCTATGGAAGTCAGAAAGAGGCTTCCTCCCCATGGAAATAAGGCTGTTTGCTAAACAAAGCTGCTGTTTGAGAAGTGGTGCGTTCCTGCTCTCTGCCCACTAGGAAAGAGGACTATGAACATTTAATTTGTATAAGGTGGCCTTGAGGCAGCAATACTTGTCCCTGTGGCCCTGCTGAGCAAGGGCTGAGTCACCTACCAAGTGGAGAAATGTGAGGCCAATTGTACATATTGTTTGGATCTCAGTTGGAGTCATTGCTGATTTCAACCAATTTCCAAGGGATTTTTTCTCTCTCCAATGTTCATTCTATGTGTCATACTACTCTCATAAAACCAAAGGTCTGAGAATTTTCTCTGACATTTTTGTGTGGAAGGTAAATTAAGCTTGCAGAGAATTGTGCCTCATTTCAGAAAGAAGGTTTGCCCTTTTGTATTACCTAGAATGTGTAATCTTCAATGCCTCAAACATTGCACAACTTACATATAGAAATATTGGATTTATGATATTTTCTAATTAATTGAATGAGAAACTGCAGGTATAACCGACTAATGATTGGCTCTCCTCTGATAACCCCACTTGGATTGCAATGCTTTCAAATAGAGGTCATTCCTGTTTCCTTCCCACTCCTTGTATCAAGTTTAGGGAGCAATGTCAGCTTTCCCCCCTTTTCATTCTACTTCTTCCTCTTCTTTTTTTCTTTCACAACCTGAGAGTGGTGGGGTCAAGCTGATGTTTTAGAAGGATCACCCCAGTATCTGAGAGGAGGATGGATGGGAGGAGATATTGGAGAAGAGAATCATAATGGGGACAGATGACAAACCTAGGTAAGCTGACAGAACTGGAGGGCCACATCAGTAGGGCCAGGTGTGGGAGTAGCCAGGACGACGCTGCTCTGTGCAGGTGTGGCTTGTGGAGATGGATGGGGAACAAGGGGAGAGGGAGCAGCTGGGATAGAGGTGCCTTTGGGATATTCAGGGAAAGTGCTCAGAGACAACTCTTGAAGGGTCTGGTGTCTGTGAAGGGTCTGGGCTGTATTCCCTAAAACAGATCTGAGCTTCCCCATAAATCCCTAAGTAGCAAGGGTGGAAGGTAGAAGGCCAAGCCAAACAACATGCAGACATCACCTGTTTTATTTCTGGTTTAAATACCATTTCAACAACTTTGGGTCAATGCTGAGTCATTTTATTTTATTTATTTTCTCTTCATTTTGAAGTCCATGACATCTAATTAATTCTGTTGGTCACTTATTATCTCCATGTTTTTGAGGGGCAAAGAGTAAGCCCATGTGCCCAGAGAGTAGAGAGCATAGAATAGAGGGACTATGCCATGTAAATGTGGAGATATCACAGGCCAAATTATAAGGACCTGATGGGTTGTGTTATGAATTTTGGTCCTTATCCTAAGAGCAATCAGAAGCATTTTAAAGGTCTTAATAGAGTGAAACAGCCCTGGCTGGTTTTACTCAGTGGTTAGAGCCTCAGCCCGTGGATTGCAGGGTGTTAGGTTCAATTTCCAGTCAAGGAAGGGCATGTACTTCGGTTGCAGGTTTGATCCCTGGCCCTGGTCAGGGCATGTGTGAGAGGCAACCAGTTGATGTGTCTCACATTGAAGTTTCTCTCTCCCCACCCCTCCCTTTCACTCTCTCTAAAGATCAATGAGAAAAAAAAAAGTCCCCCAGTGAGGATTTTTAAAAAAAGGGTGGGGGCGGTGGAATAATACCTGATGTGATTTTTTTTTTAAGACCAAGACTGCAAAGGATGGAATTTTTGAGGCAGGTATGAATGTGGGAGAGCTGTTAGAGGCCAAGCAGTAGTTAGGCCAAGAGGATGATAGTGACCTCAACTAATGTGGCGGCATGAGGATGGGAGAAGTGTTAGGAGAGAAAATGGGCAGAACTTGGGGATTGTTTAGATGGGGGTTCATGAAAAAGAGAGAGGACTCTAGGACGATTCCAAGATTTCTGCAAGGAGCAACAGAGGGCATGGTGGTCTAGTTGCCTGAGCTAGATAAGAAGAGAAGCAGGTTTCCTGGGAGGGAGGGCTACCTTAGATTTCCTCATCCCATTGACTCTCTGACACCTGCCTGGCAAATTCTAACTGCTGCCACGGTTACCAAACAGTTTCTTCTGACCATGGAGGTAATTTACTAACTGGCTGCACTACACACACATATGACCTACCTTCAGCTGGACCGCCAAACTTTTTGGAAATGTTTTTACCAATTTCAAATTAAATCCTCTTCTGTTCCTGATATTGAGTTTTAAAAACATCTCGCTCTCTTCCTATTTCTGGTCCTATCTTTCTTCCTCAGTTTTAGCAAACTACCTTGCCTCTTAATTTACTTTTAAAATATACAAGCCAAGTGATGTGATTTTCCTCACGTCCTTGCCTCCAGTTTAAAATTTCTCTGAACCTTCAGGCGTTCTCTTGTCTTGCTTCTCTCAATGGGAGAAGTGCCTGTTCCCCTTCCCAGGCGCTCTTCTCTATCTGTTTCTTGATACCACTCATTCCACTCCTCCTATAACCTTGTTTTATAGACTATCCCCAATCTTATATTTCATATTGAAGAAATAGTTTTTTTCTGAGTCCAGTATTTATACACTCAATGTAGAAAACTTGGAAGATACAGAAAGATGAACACAAAAATCACCTCCCATCTCAGTTTACAGAAAAAAAACAAACACTTTTGATTTCTAATTTGTTTTAAACATTCTTTTTCTATGTGTTCCCTTCCCTCAGCCTGAAAACATGTTCAAGTCTTCTCTCTTATAGAGAAGAGTCCCCTCAGTCTTGCTTCCCTTTCAAACTACTCTGAGTCTCCTCTCTCCCTAGGTGGAGAGCTTTAAGATGCTGCTGGAGTGAAGAAAAAAAAAAATTGCCTTGGGCTTGGGAGGCTGAGCCAAGATAATAGACAAGACATAGGTAGAACTGACCTAATTATCTAAACCTGTACCTACCTCTTGGGACACGCCCCAGCTGGCTCTTCTTGTATCTTGGATTTCGCCTCATATCTGATTGTGTATTACTCTGACCATCCTGCCATGTCCCCATACCCTCGCTGCCCAAAACTATCCATTATTGTGGCTTCATTAGTTATTTCAACATAAATGACTTCAAGTTAGTATCACTCACCAAGATCTCTCACTGAAAACCAGAATAACATTTCCAATGGCATCATAATCACCTTAAAATGGTGTCACACCAGGAAACTCAGCACACCCAAAAATAACTGTATTCTATTACCCGCCAAACCTATATCTCCTCCTGTGTTTCCTGTTTCAGTTAGTGCTATCAGTATCTTTTATTCAGCCAAGGTAGACAACAGGGAGTCATTTTTGATTCTTTACTTTTCGCAATTCAACATCAAACTCCATTGACTTAATATTATATTACTTACTTGTATTTTTATTAGAATATTTAATTAAATATGAGGTACGCTAATAAAAAATGAGTGTGAAAGAGAGCTGTATCTATAAAAACTAAGTTGAATACTTTGGAAAGACTTAAGAGTGAGTGGCTGAAAATGTTAACAAATCAAATAAGCATGGGAAAGATGAACCAAAAAGTTGGTGGAAACTTGTAAAAAAGAATTCTAAGATTCTGCCTTCTCATTGCCTTATGCTGCAATTTAAAGAAACAGGAACAGAAACACAGGTGTAGCTCATGCCAAAAAATAAATAAATAAAAATCAGAAAGATGCAAAACCCTAATTAGCTGACTTATATCAAAAGAAGGGCCTTGGGACGTTTGCAGGATGAATGTATATACCCTCACGTATCTTGAGTTAAAATATAATATCTTACCACAAGTTTTAAATTATGGGCCATTCTGAGTAGTATGATGAAATCTCACAAGTCCCCTTCGTCCTGCCCCTGAACATGAATCATCCTCTAACCAGCATATCCACGCTGTATGCTCTCAGCCAGTTATTCACTTAACAGCCCTCTCAGTTATCAGATACTGTGGTTTCCCAGTGCTTGTGTTCAAGCAACCCTTATTTTACTTACTAATGACCCCAAAGCACAAGAGTAGTCATGCTGGCAATTTGGATATGCCAAAGAGAAGCTGGTAAGTGCTTCCTTTATGTGAAAAGGTCAAAGTTCTCGACTTAAGGCAATTTATCATCTCAAATTATCACAAGAAGGGTGAATACAGTACAGTAAGGTATTTAGGGAGAGGGAGAGAGAACATTTGCCCAATTTTTATTATATATTATTGTTGTAATTGTTTTATTTTTAGTTACTGTTAATCTCATACTGGGCCTAGTTTATAAACTTTGTCATAGGTATATAGGTATAGGGAAAAACACAATATGGGTAGGGTTCAGTACTATCCATGGTTTTAGGCATCCTCTGGGGATCTTCGAACATATCCCTGGTGGACTACTATATCTATTTATCATCTATCATCTACCTTTCCATCCATCCATCTATCTATGAAAAAAGAATTAGAAGAAACATAAAAATGTTGACTGTTTTGGAGTGGCTTGACTTTTTTCTGATTAAAGTGTACTGACTTGATTGTGGGTAGTGTCTGGGGGGTGGTCTGAAAGAGAGGAAAGAGTCATTTTTGTGTAATAAGAAAAAGTTAAAATTATAAATAGTGAATTGGGGCTTAAAAATAACTAATAGTTACTTTAAAGAGAGATATTTATATACTAGAAAAATGAAATAGCACTGGAAACTGAAAATCATCTGGGCACGTTAAAGAGAAAATCTAAATAGTCCAAGGACAAAGTATTGTGTACTGTTTGATTTGGTCAGTTTTCTAATGGTAGTAACTATAGCTTTATGACAACATTTTCATGAGCCAAAAATAGGTGTTAAAATGAATCATCAATTTAGAAAGGTAATTATAAAGTAATTCCACCTGTGATATTGATTGCACTGAATGATCCTATTCAGAAGAGTAATGCTACATTCCTTTATTCTAAGTGATTTGTTACTACAATGTTCAAAGAGATACAATATGTAAAGGAATTACACATTTGAGACTCTGTGTTAGTTTTATTAGGAAAATGAAGGAAAGGATGTATGTTTAGATGTGGTTTTCATTCCCTGACTTCTCTCCTTGGAAGAATTACATTCTGGTTAATCCTGGAGAGAAGAAGCTGAGGCTAATATTTATCAACACAGATTAGCATTTCTATCAGGCGATTGTACTGGTATATTAAACATTCACACCTCTCCTGTAAACAGGTATTGACCATTTAAGAGACCAAGGCTCAGAGAAATTTCTTAACTTCTGTATAGCCACAGCCAGTAAGGTGGTGGTACCAAGATTCACATGCAAGCCTTTCTGACCCCAAGACTGCTCTTTCTAATTAGGCCATCTATAATAATAAAAGCATAATATGCTAATTAGACCAGATGTCCTTCCAGATGTCCTTCTGGACAACCTTCCAGACAAAGCCGGGGCTACAAGGGAAGCCCAGATCCCGGGTGCCAGAGGGAAGCCAGTGCCAGCAGCCAGGTTAGGAAGGCCTACTTTTGCATGAATTTCATGCATCAGGCCTCTAGTTTACTAGTATAATAATAGAAAAAATAAAAATAAAAAAAATAAAAGCATAATATGCTAATTAGACTGGATATCCTTCCGGACACCCTTCCTGACGAAGCCAGGGCTGCGAGGGAAGCCCAGGTCCTGGGTGCCTGCCGGTGGCCGGAGGGAACCCCTGGTCCCAGGTGCTGGAGCAAAGCCCAGGTCCCGAGTGCCAGAGGGAAACCAGCACTGGCAGTCAGGGGAAGGAAGGCCTATGCTTGCACAAATTTCATGCACTGGGCCTCTAGTATATATATATATATATATATGCAAAGTGTCCCCTCAGGAGTTCGACCGGGAGACCGAGAGTTCGATTGCTTGCTATGACATGTGCTGACCACCAGGGGGTGGTGCAGAATGAAGGAAGGCCGAGGCTGGCAGATAGCAGCCAGGGAAGGGATTCCCCGGCCAGCAGCCAGAAGGCCCCGATTGGCCCTGATAGCTGACCAGGCCTAGGGAACCTACCCATTCATGAATTTCATGCACCGGGCCTCTAGTAGTTATATAACATTCCATGGTGGTAGATGGTGTTATTTTTCAGAATTACAACCAAAGTAAGGTCAGTTTGAGGAAAGGCTGCTGGCAAAGTTTGTTCAAATAAGTGAAAGAAGGAGATAGACTTCCAGGAGTAGGTTATTATCTACTAACTAGAGGCCTGGTGCACAAGATTTGTGCACTGGGGGGCGGGGGGGAGTTCCTCAGCCTGGCCTGCGCCCTCTTACAGTCTGGGACACCTCAAGGGATGTATGACTGCTGGAGGAATCAGGCCTTAGCCGGCAGGTAGACATCCCCCTCGCAGCCCGGAGCTCTTGCAGTCCAGGACTCCTTCTCCTTACCACCTGCCTGCAGAGGAGGCGGGAGAGACTCCCACACCATTGCTGCGAGCCCAGCTCACTGCTCCTTAGTGCTGCCTCAGAGGCAGGTGAGGCTCCCGCCACTGCCGCAGGGCTCACCAGGCATGAGCCCAGCTTCTAGCTGAGCGACGCTCCCCTGTGGGAGCACACTGACCACCAGGGGGCAGCTCCTGCATTGAGCATCTGCCCCCTGGTGGTCAGTGCGCATCATAGCAACCGGTCATTCTGCCGTTCTGTCAATTTGCATATTATGCTTTTATTAGCTAGGATAGGCAAAGGATGGCAGGTGTTTTTCAGTTATAGTATACCA
>NW_006296096.1:96440-117803 GCF_000327345.1 Myotis davidii
TTTCTCTTGCCTTATGAGATGAATTAGTAGGAAAATGTCAGCTTTAGTCAAGACGGCAGTGCTCAAGGTTTTGGGGGAAATAATCACATGTTAAAGACATAAAGTTTAGAATTGTTTAGGCTTTGGCTCAGTTCGGAACTCACAGTAGTCAGAAACAAAAGGGCAGTGCAAGACAAAACTTTTGAAAATTTATCATATTGCTATTTTATGCATGCATCAACTTGCATAAAACATTTTGGGTAATTAAACATTTTTCATATTCTTGTAAAAAAAATGTAAAGGCCCAAAACATCTCCCAGGATGATACAGGATGACCATAAAAGCCCATTGTTAAACTTGACAGAAATTAGACTATAAAGTAGGCAAAGGCTTGATTTGTTTAAACTATTGTTCACTGCCTAGAAAATACCACCAGCATCATGAACATCAGTTGCCTGGTAAATGTGGCTTATCTGACTGAACAGTGTATAGGGTGACAAGCCATCCTGGTTTGTCTGTGACTGAGGGGTGTCCCCCAGGACGTGGGACTTTCAGTGCCACCGAAACTGCCACTGGCCTGGGGTCATCCCAGGCAACCTGGATGATTGGCCACCCAGCCATAAGATCAAAATTTCCAGCTTCCGTTTCAAATGCTAAATGTATAAAAAAATTTAAAATACTAAGAAAAACCCCTGCTCTTTTATTTTTAAGCTATAAATTTCTTCTATTTAATTTTTTAAATTACAGATTTATTGGAAAACTTAAGTGGTTGCTTTTTTAGAAATAAAATAATACAATAAAACATTACCTTCTTTCATAAACCGAAGATGGAATTTTATAGCTCATAAAGAGTGAATCAGTCATTCTTGCTTTAAAATTAAAAAGTGGACAGAGCATCAGCCCATGGACTATAGCAGTGGTTCCCAACCTTGGCTGCACATTAGAATCACCTGGGAATCTTTTTAAAATCCTGATTTCTGGGCCTCATCCTCTGGAAATTCTGTTTCTTTGTTATGGGGTGGGGCCACAACATTAGTAACAAAGAAACAGAATTTCCAGAGGATGAGGACCAGAAATCAGGATTTTAAAAAGATTCCCAGGTGATTCTAATGTGCAGCCAAGTTTGAGAACCACTGGACTAAAGGGTCCCAGGTTCGATTCCAGTCAAGGGCATGTACCTCAGTTGCAGGGTTGATCCAAAGCCCCAGCTGGGGGCTACAGGAGGCAATCAATCGATGCATCTCTCTCACATTGTTATCTCTCTCTCTCTCTCTCTCTCTCTCTCTCTCTCTCTCCCCCCCTCCCTCCCCCTCTCTCTAAAAATCAATAGAAAAATATCCTCAGGTGAGGATAAACAACAATAAAAATAGATAAAGCAGCAACAACAATAAAGCACAAAATGAAATGACTCCTGACAACTAATAGTGCGAGAAGCCATAGTGATCGGAACCAGAGCGATTGCACTGGCAGTGCGAGTGGTGATTCCGATTAGGGCCCTCACCTGGGATACGGTGGGGAGAAGGGCTCAAAGAAGCTGCTTAGCATCATTGTATTTGGAGATGCAGCAGCAAATGCGGAACGGGAATGGTGGGCTGGAATGATTCCCTCTGCCATATCCTCCTTGACAGAAGGCAAGTTGCAATCGAAGTGGGAAGAACAGGGGGATAGAACCCAAGAAATATGCACCAATGCACCAAGACGTGAGGATTGTCCTCTCTTTTGTGTAAAGAGCAGGGCTTCAGGCAATTTTGTTTATTGCATTAGCATTTAATAATAGCTGGATGGTTTTTACAATACATCTTAGAAGGAACACTGCACATGTTTGTGATTCATTTTAATTTAAAATATAAGGTGTTCTATTTTCGTCCCTTGCTTTTATGTTGTGCTAATGGTACATAAATGGAAAATGATTAACTTTGTTAAATGAAAGGAGCTGGGTACAAAGCAAGATGGCAATTGTGGTTTTGATTTTTTTTCTAAGAGCATATTTTATATGTACCAACAAAAGAAGGAGTAAATTAAATTTACTGAATGCTGTTAGTGTAAATTATTTTCAGTTTGAAAAATAATAACATTTTATTTTATTTTTTTATTTCCCATTTCTCTAAAATAAATGTACATTTTTTTAGAGTAAAATAACAATTTCTTGATAAAAATTGTTTTTCAAGGAAAATAAAATACTGATTACTTTCAAATTTATTAGAGAAAGTGATAAGTTAATAAGCATTTCTTGACCATTGGATACAAATAAAAGATGCGGCATGATCCATACCCTCCAAAAGTATAAAATATATCAGAAAAGGCAGAATGAGCCTGAAGAAAAGAAAATCATAAATATCCTATATAATAAAAGCTTAATATGCTAATTAGACTGGGTATCCTTCCAGACGTCCTTCCGGATGAAGCCAGGGCTGCGAGGATCGAGGCAGAGGCAGCACAGCAGCAGGGGCCGAGCCTCTTGCACAATTTTCATGCATCGGACCTCTACTTGTAATTATAAAAGGCAAAGTTATTTTTTTTGTGATTAAACAGGCCATTCACATTTATTAATTAAAGTAGTAATTTTAATACTGTTTTGTGCCATATATTACTTCATACATATATTGGAAAAAAATCAGTATTAGAATTTGCCTGTACTTAAGAGTGCAAAGTATGTTTCAGAAAATGCCTCCTCCAAAAGCTTTATGCGTAGGTTCCCAGAGCAGCATTTAGTCTAAACTAATCCAGTTTCCCCCAAACATTTATGAACGTTCATCCTCGTTTCAGTTATTTCCATGCTCTCCATTAGTTACTCCTCTCATTGTGTTGAATATTCCTATTTTATCATGTGAATGGAAAACCAAACCACGTGGAAGAGAGAAAAGGGACACATTGGCAAAGCTCTAAACATCATTTTTGGGTTCTAACTGGATCAGCTTTGTTTTGATTACAATTCTAACCACTCGAGTCAGTCATTTTCATTTTGGATGGCGCTAGATCACCCATAATGTGGTGGTTTATCTCTTTACTCAAGTGTGAAATTAAAGTGGATTGTTTCTCTTCTTAAAGGAAGTATAGAATTAAGGTGATGCTAGCCTCTACTTGCTAATAAAAAGTACCTCCTCTTAAAACAAATCTGTGTGAAAATTAAACTTTAAAGCAAATATAATGAACTAGAGGCCCGGTGCATGAAATTTGTGCACAGTTAGGGTCCCTAGGCCTGGTCAGTGATCAGGGCCTATCAGGACCTTCCAGCTGCCGGCTGGGGCTTTCCTTTGTTTTGTGCCACCCCCTGGTGGTCAGTGCACATCATAGTGAGTGATCGAACTCCCAGTCTCCCTGTCAAACTCCCAAGGGGATACTTTGCATATTAGCCTTTTATATATACTAGTGACCCAGTGCATGAAATTTGTGCACGGGAGGTGTGCGTGTCCCTCAGCCTGGCCTGCACCCTCTCTAATCTGGGACCCCTCGGGGGATATTCAACTGCTGGTTTAGACCCGATCCCGCAGTCGGACATCCCTCTCACAATCCAGGAACACTGGCTCCTAACCGCTCATCTGCCTGCCTGCCTGAAGGCCCTAACCACTCTGCCTGCCAGCCAGATCTCCCCCAACTGCCCCCGCTTCTGGCCTGCTCACCCCCAACTTCCCTTCCCTGCTAGCCTGATAGCCTTTAACAGCCTCTGCCTCGGCCCCGCCACCATGGCTTTGTCCAGAAGGACGTCCAGAAGGTCTCCGGTCTAATTACCCTTATATTAGTATAGATAGATGACCATTGCATTTTTTTCTTTCTTTAAAGAATAAAAGACTCCTTATTTCCTGCACACAAATAAGTGCAAACATAAAAAAGAAGAGGCTGGTCTCTCAATAGATCAACCGAAAATGTTTTTTCACCTTCCCTAAGAATGCAAGCTGGTTATTGTTATATGGCAACAGATTTAGCATGAAGACTAGAGTTTCTCTGCCCAGCTTGATTACTGAACAGAAGGAAATAGAACACTTCATTTATTATTATTATTTTTCTCTTTCAATGTTTTTTTAATCAATATCTTTATGTTCTGGAACGTTTGGGAATACAGGTTTGGTAATAAGAACCACGTTGCAAAAGAAAGTTAAGCAAGGGAACACTAAGAAAGTGAACTAGGTCTCAGGGCACAGAGTTTGCCATCTGTGACCTGCTGGTGGTTGGGCAGCGACTTCCTGGTGGGCCTGGCTAGATTCTGCGTCCCTTCATTTGGCCTTGCTGTTCTCCCTCTGGTAGGAAATGCTGAGTTGATGATAATGTGTGGACAAAAATTCATTCCTCACCAATCAACAAGTGCTTACTGAGCACAGACTGCTTACCAGGTAGTATTCCAGCACCGGACATCGTGTTTGAACAAGAGGACAAAGTTAATGCCATGATGGACTCAGATTCTTGGGAGACAGGCCAAAACCAAACAGGTGAAGACCACACATAGTATCAGGGAGGAATTGCTACTATGAAGAAACATAAAGCATATTAAGATAGTAACAGAAACATTGTTGAAAGAGGAAGGAAATACTGAACTAAAATCTCCAGGGAAATCATAGCATTTAACTAGGCCTGAAGGAAATAGATGACATCTGTCATTTAAACAAACAGATATAGGCTGGATAGGAGCCTCTGTTTGCCAGGTACTGGGATCATTGCTGGAGAAAGTGAGATGTTGATTCCATTTTAGGGCTTAACAGATTGCAGGCCCTGAATACAACTCATGGAGGCCCCAAACTTGAGACCCCAAATTCTTTCAGGACTCTATATTTTATACCTGTCTTGAGTAAATTCCCTAAAGTTTTCCAGATATGCTTCATTGCTCTAACAATGCCTTTGGGATACTTTAATGTAGTTTCCTGTAGAGAAAGAGCCTACATTTTTCACTCTCTGGCTTACAACTTTATATAGCGCGTTCTTTTATGGAATTCATGACTTGGGGAAGTAGTAATGGAAGAAAATACAAATGGATTTGGAAAGAATTGGAACAGGTTTGTGAAGGCAGGGTCATTCCCTGCAACTAAGAGAAGCTTACAGGTTTGAAGTGTGCATTTCGCTAAGGCACCTACAAAACAGAGGTCCCACCTGGGTGAAGGGAACCGAGAAAAGGTCCTACCTACCTTTAGGAAGGATCACCGCCCCCTCCCTCCCAGGCTGTGCTGGCAACAGATGACAGCTGCCCGAATACTGGACCACCGAGTGTGGCAGTTCTTGTGTTCTTATCTGATTGCATTATTCTTTATTGGCTCATAAAGAGCCTGGCACTGCCATGGCAGCTGTGCTGGACACCACGTCGGCATTATGTGTTCATGTTGCCATAAAACGACTGTGATGATTGCAGGAAGCTGACACTGCCTTTTTGTGTACCAGCATTCAGCATGAGCTCAAATGGAACTGTTGGCTTTTTACCTGGATTGAAGATCATATTCTGCAATTGATTCTAAGGTGCTTTATAAATACTGCGTGTAGCAACATAGAAACATTTGTTTTAACAACAACAGCCAGGGTTGAGCAAAGCAGGGAGTTCACACAGAACTCTGGGAAAATCCTGATTCTAGACTCTTGCACAGATAAATTTCTAAGGGCACAAGCTGCTATCTCCCTTCTTTAAAGGTTTTTTGATTTGTTTGGGAGTTTTATTGTTTTTTCTTTTGTTTTATTTTGCTTTAAGTGCTTGTTCATCTTCAGATTATCAGGGTCATTTCCTATTGCCCTTGGGTTAATCTTGCTGCCTCAGATTGGAGCATGACTTCTATTGTACCAAATGCCCTTGAGAACCTCAGCAGACTGGACAGTTGACAAAGTGAGACCTACAGCAGTTCTGATGAAGCATTAGAAAAAACACAAAATGATTCATATATGAGCTTGTCTGGCTCTGGCCCTGCACTCATATTTTTCCTTTCGCCCTTTCCCAATCGTCCACATGCCCTCATTAATGATTTTCACACTGGGGCATTTTTGGTCCTTTCCAATTCAGAGAATATTGGCAAAGGGAGCACATTTAGCCTGAGTTCTGGGGATGGGGGAGGGGAAGTGGAACACCCCGTTTCAGCCTATATCTTTCCATAGTACAGCCTGTGCCAAAGCAGGCAGCAGCAGCCCTTTGAAAGGACTTCTCAGTCAGGTAGGCAGTGGCAGAGCTCACATTTGCACAACGGCTATTATGGTGTGTCCCCTTTGAAGGGTTGTTTCTATTTACACTCTAAATCCTGAGAAGTAAAAGTCAAAATGTTAATAAGCTAATAAGCCTGATTGTAATTTTTTTATATTTGAAAACTGACCTTTTTAAATTGCAGAATTAACACATCCTCCCTTTCCTTTCTACATTAAATAATTTATTTTGAAAAGCACGGACTATGGACTATGGAGACTGTGCAAATTATCATTTGCACCATCTCAGCATTGCTCCGTGCTTGCTACACGTTTACACTATTGATCTGCCTCTTTCAAGTTCTCTTTGTCTTCTTTAGTTTCCAGCCTAACCTAGATACGGGCTCATTTGCCCTTTTTTAAAAAATGTATTTTTATTGATTTCAGAGAGGAAGGGAGAGAGAGAGATAGAAACATCAGTGATGACGGAGAATTATTGATTGGCTGCTTCCTGCACACTCCCTACTGGGGATCAAGCCCGCAACCCGGGCATGTGACCTTGACTGGAATCGAGCGTGGGATCATTCAGTCTGCAGGCCAACGCTCTATCTACTGAGCCAAACCGGCTAGGGGCTGCCCTTCTTTTTAAAACTTATTCACCTACAATCCAGACCAAGGTTCCACTATATCCTTTAGCTAACAGTACTTTACCAGTTCACATTATTTTGGTTGGGTATCTTGACGTACTGGGTTATTTCTTAAGTTGTTTTCTTGCATCCTTGCCTGAGATTCTGTTTCATTAGATATAAGTAGCAGAGCCATTTTGGCCTTACATTTGAACAAAAACTGCTCTTGCCCACTGCGCGTGCACACATGTGAATCTGTAGTGAAAGTTAGCGGTGGGGTGAAGGGTGAAGAAGAGGGCAGTTGGAGAGAAAACCTGTTTATTCCTGTGGTATCAGTAGTTTCTCTCAATCCAAGGAAGCATTTGAAATACACCCTCACAACCCTTGCTCTTCTACTCCCAAGGGACTCTGGAACCGAGTTGGGCAATCTCCCATTGAAATTTTCCCAGAAAATGGGGAGGTTCCCCCGAAATTGCTGTACAAAGCAGTCTGGGTTTCTCTACAAATCCAGGCAGTCTTGGGGCTACGTTGGCAAATGAAAGCAAAGAGGTTTCTGGAAATAAGAAATTTGTTTGGTAATGCTCATAACCTGTCCAGGTTGATTGTTTTCATTGTCAGGCTGATAAAAATGATTACATTTTAAAATCTCCATAAAACCTTGGTGCATGTGGGGAAGAAGGATAAAAAGGGCAGAGAGAAAGGTTCTGTAGACCTTTGTTACTGTTTTACTGATTGAAAATGTACGGACGTGAGCAAGTCAAGATCTTTCTTTTCATTGATAGCACACTGAAGGTGAATGATCTGTACACAGTAGGCACTCAGAAAATATTAAATTTGAAAATATGTCATCTTTATTGCTTACCAAAAAGCTTTTGGTGGGGATAGAATGTAGGCGGAAATGTTTTGAAGTAGGATTCAGACTCTGTAAACCATCATCAGGCAGAGAAATGGACTAACCAGTGCTCAGCAAACCCCAAGACAGGGCTGGAATGAGGAACTCAGGGTGACGATCCTGCTAAGCATGTTTTTCAGGGCCTACTGCCTGGATGGTGAACTGGCAACTCCATGTGCCACCCCACTTTGGTCCCATGACCCCAGGCTTTGAAGGGTCACTGTGAAAGGTGAACTCAACCGCAGGTGCTATGGTCACTGACGGGGCATGACCCCTCCCACATCTGCCTCGGCCCCCGAGTTAAGGAACCTTTCACCCTCCCAGATCCCAGTACCTCTGCAGGTGTCTCAGTCCCGGGTCAGGATCTGCCTGCAGGCTGTTGTCCTGGCTGACCCACACCAAGCAGGAAGCATAAAATTGGGCAGAAGCTATTTGCCTTCCAACTGCCCCCACATTCCTCAGCCCGCCCTTCTCTGTACTCATGGAAGCATTTCCCCTTAAGGTTCAGCCTGGCCTGCTACCAATGCCAGTCAAACCAGGGCAGAAGGAAGCTGAGAAGTTTTGCCTTCTCCTACACCTCTCACCCCAGTCTCAGCAGAGGAGGTCTGGAATTCATCTTGCCCATATAAATGAGAGACCCAGATATCTGAAAAGGATTCCAATCCTACCTGTGCCATCCTGGCCCCTCCTATACAACTGTGTTTATGCCTTGGACTTATGCTGATCACAGCAGTGCCCGGAAGTCCTTCCTTACACCACAGCTTAGTTGGCTAGCTGGGCCCTGCCACCCTGGCTCGTTTTTGCTCAGCCTTGTTGCATAATCTTCCAATAGACTGATCACTTGGATCCAAAATGATGCTTTTCACCTGATTTCATGGTTCCCCCCTCCCTGGAGTCCTGCTTCTCATTGTGTTGCTATTCCTTTGGGTATCTACATAGGCTGGACTAAAACTGTATGCGGCCAAACCCACTTTTAACTGCATATTTAGTCTATTGGATACTTTCTGGGAGGTCAGAGCCATAGCTGGTTCAGTTTTCACAGCTGTAGTTTCTTGTTCTTCTTCCTGACTACTGGCATATGCCACCGAGGTCTCAGCATGTGTTCATACATCTGTATGCAGGATATGAGTACGGCCTTCATTTTCTACTTACTGGTGCCTCTGTTGTTGGTGGAAGTGGAGTTCTTGGAGTGCCTCAAGGAAAAGAATTCCCTGAGGCCCCCGTGGGAGGATGGGGTTTTATGGAAAGCTCTATTGATGTAAATTTAAGGGGGTTCCCCTCAAGGGTCCCATCTCTGTCTTGCCATGGAAGAAGTCCAATCTTGTCTTCAGCAGGGCCAGAATGAAGGCCACTGCCCAGAATTTCTGTCCCATATTAAAGTCAAGTCCAGTCCAGTCCAGCATCTGGCTAGCCCCATGTGGCTCGCAAGCCGCAGTTTTCTGACCACGGCCCTAGCCAATTCATTGTTCCCCAGGCTAGGCTGATAGGCAAGCACCTTCCCTACGTCACCCTGACTTCAGTGCCCACATACCCTTCGTTGGATCCCTTTCCCCAGTGATCTGCAGGGAATTCACAGGTAGTTCCCTGGGGAACGTGAAGCTGTAGCTTCCTGGTGAAGCTGCCCAGATGACATGTCTATAATGCCTGGCCTCCCCTTTGCTCTCTTCCTATTATTAATATTAACAACTAGCTAATTACAGTGACACTACTTTCTGACACAGTGTCCAAAACTCATGCTGCCTCTAGCTGACTGCAGGCCTCTCCTGTTTGGCTGGCTGGCCCCTGGCCCTGACGCTCCTAGCTAAGCCTCTCTTAAAGTTATGTATGTCCTGGCAGGACAGAAGGCCCTTCCATGCCAGCATCCTGGTGTAATCCAGGATCTTCACATAACCAGATGAATCCGGCCAAACTGCATCAAGAATAGTGGTGCTCAATAAATATTTGTTGCTATTGATTTTATTTGATTTGCCAAATTGTGGTGTGCCTTGTTATAAGTTGCACTGACTCCATGAAAATAAACTGAGCTAAGACAAACAAATTGGGTAAATAGCTAATGGCTTTAAAATGGCATTGTTTATGAAAAATATCAACAGTGTTTCTTTATAAAGAGCCTTTCTGGTGCATTTCTTAACTGCTAACAGACAGAGGGACAGAAAAACAGTGTCAAGAATACAGATAGTCCTCGGGTTACGTCGGACTCGATGTTCATCATTTCATGGTTACGTCGCCATCTCCCATTTATTTATATTAAAAAAAAAAGTTCTGTCATTTCGACATATATACATATGTGCTTTATGTTTATTATTTATTTACCACAAGTAAAGGTCAGGAATTGTTATCTTTCTTTTAAATTTTTTACTGTTTCACTTCATTACTGCTGTGTATGGGCTCCATGTGAGTGACGTAGGTGCTTATGTAGGTGGGTTCCGACTTACAGTGAAAATCATGTTATGTCGCACCATAGGAATGGATCTCAACCTGAGGACGTACTGTATTAATTACTAACTAGAGGCCTAGTACATGAAATTCATGCACAGATAGGGTCCCTAGGCCTGGCCTGCGATCAGGGCCGATCTGCGGGGTAACCAGTGGGGCGATCTGGGGACTCCCACTGGCATCCGTCTTGGCCGGTCGATTTGCAAATTAGGCTTTTATTATATCGGATTGGCCCTGGCAAGTTTTGCTCAATGGTTAGAGCATCGACCCACAGACTGAAGGGTCTCAGGTTCAATTCCCCATCAAGCGCATGTACCTCAGTTGCAGGCTCCATCCCTGGCCCTGGTCAAGACGTATGCAGGAGGCAACCAATTGATCTCTCTCTTTCTCTCCCCACCACTTCTCCCTCTCCTCCACTATCTCTAAAAACAGGGGGGTGGCGGGGGGGACCAATGGAAAAAATATCCTTGGGCGAGGATAAAAACAAAAAATATTACCAATTGAAAATTATGCAGACATAAAGTCAAAGTATATTTAAATCAGTGGAATTTGATTTTCAAAGTTTTATTCAGCCACAGCTAGTCAGTAAGATCAAAGAAAAGCTGCATTAGACACTAATTTGTGTATCATAGTTGAAAATTTCTGTTTTCCTTAAACCTTGAACTCCATGTCCTCTTAATGCTGTAAGAAGTCAGAACCATAGCTGGGTGAGTTAAAGGTAGCTCCCTGTCAACCTCACAGTGTCTTGTCCTCACAGTGTCTCCACACCCACTGTTCAGCCTTTATCTCCTGGAGGCAATGGTAAAACGGGGAATGAACTTTGGGTTTGGTGCTTGAAAGGTTGCATTTGTCATTTATCAGCAGCATAGCATATAAATATATAAATTACTTACCTAAGCATAAAATATATTGTTTAAAGGTTTCTGTAAAATCAGGACTACTGTCTAGCGAGGTGTTTGTAGTGACCAAATGATAACATTTATGTAAAGTACCTTGCAGAATGTTTGGCTCAACCCATAGTGGTTCCTTCCTTCTTTCCCCCCTTTTCATATTCTCTCTCACAGGAAGGGGAGCCCATCTCCAAGGCTGACCAGGCTCCCAACCATTCCCTCACACACCTGCCCTCTCTTTATGTGCAAATATCTCCCTCTCCCCAGGGGCCTCCTCTCCTGCCTTTGAGGGGCAGGTATAAATCCCATTCCTGGAAATAACTTCTACCTATTGTTTCCTTAATTTCTAATTTGAAGCCAATAAACTAAAATAAGTAGTGTGTTTGCACCATCAATTTTCTCACTGTATGTCATCTTCTTGATTCTTAATTGCAGAAACTTTTAAGCCCTTCTAGAACCAGGGGTGGGCAAACTTTTTGACTTGAGGGCCACAATGGGTTCTTAAACTGGACCGGAGGGCCGGAACAAAAGCATGGATGGAGTGTTTGTGTGAACTAATATAAATTCAAAGTAAACATCATTCCATAAAAGGGTACGGTCTTTTTTTTTTTAGTTTTATTCATTTCAAATGGGCCGATCCGGCCCTTGGGCCATAGTTTGCCCACGGCTATCTAGAACAGTGGTTCTCAACCTTGGCTGCACATTAGAAACACCTGGGAATCTTTAAAATCCTGATTTCTGGGCCTCATCCTCCGGAAATTCTGTTTCTTTGTTATGGGGTGGGGCCACATTAGTAACAAAGAAACAGAATTTCCAGAGGATGAGGTCCAGAAATCAGGATTTTAAAAAGATTCCCAGGTGATTCTAATGTGCAGTCAAGGTTGAGAACCACTGTAAGAAGGAAATTTCCAGAGTGGAATGCTGTCCTTCTGGCTTGGTGGGATTATTGGTAATTATGAAGTATCTCCAAGTCCATAGGAATGTTTTCATATGTATAAAGAGTTAAATATCTTAGAACTATGGCATTGAAAAGGCTGCCTTAGAGAAAAAAGATACAAGAAATTCAGGTCATAAAATTTGGAAATTATGTAACCTTATATTTCATCATCACTAAAAACTAGTATTTTTGTTTGTTTATTTATTTATTTTTAAATATATTTTTATTGATTTCAGAGATGAAAGGAGGGGGAGAGAGAGATAGAAATATCAATGATAAGAGAGAAGCATTGATTGGCTGCCTCCTGCACGCCCCATACTGGGGACCTAGCCCTCAACCTGGACATATGCCCTGACCTCCTAGTTCACATAGGTTGATGCTCAACCACTAAGCCATGCCAGCTGGTCTAAAAACTAATATTTTTGAAGCAAGATATAATTTCTAAGTTGCCTAACATAATGTCATATAGGAAAGGAACTTTATAGAAGATAGAAAGAAATAATGGGAGAAAAGAAAGAAAGAAAGAAAGGAAGGAAGGAAGGAAGGAAGGAAGGAAGGAAGGAAGGAAGAAAAAAAGAAAGAAAGACAATGGAATTGTGTTAATGTCCCTTTAAGAAACATGTATTATTATTTTGACCTGTTTTGAATAGACTGAAACTCTTCCAGAAACATCATCCATTATACATTTGGTAAATTAGAGCACTTACACCTAATTGCTCCTTTAGGAGCTAATGACCCCTTGGCTGTTTTGTTTGAAACACCTGATGCCATCATCATGGAAGGAGTGTGCTCAGCCTCAAACGCCGCTTTGTAAATTCACATTTAGTTTTAAATTGAGTGCAATTTCAAGGTGTCTTTTCTAAAAATTCGAATCAATCTAGTATACTGTAAGCATTCCTTATACTTACACATTTGCTAAAATTTGTGAAGGTGACTTTGCTAAATGGATTTTTGTCTTGAAATAGATTTGGCTTGCTGTATATGCAAAATGACTTATGCAGAATCAACCATGGAAATTCACCGAGTATGCCCTTTGTGCTCATAATGTTGAAAATCACAGCATAACCCGAAGGACCTCATTTAGTTAAGAAAGCAGTGTGTGATTTATAAAAGCACCTTGTAGAAACCTTATCGGGGATCTATGCCCAGCACACGTGTCTGTTATAATTATTGGTGGATGTAGATATGTGGATTGGACTTTCGTTTGCTTTTGAATACATACTTGAAGATTACACATTTCTTGACCAATTAAAAATGTGTACGCTTCATATAGCTTAAAAATAACTCTCTGTAAAAATATGAGTAATATAATTTAAAACTACTCTATTCATAGAACCTGAGAATGTAGAGCTGGAAGGGACCTGAGAAAATAATGTATTTCAATGCCCTTCTTGGACACACAAACACAGAGAGACCCACTAGAGATCAAGTGACTTGCCAAGGTCTCTTTCTCCTTGAAAACTGCTGACCAAACTAGTATAAGAACCTAGTTTATGAGATACTTTATTCCATGGGGAAGGAGAGGCACATGCATACTCAAGAAAGGATTTTTAAAGAATTCAAAAGTTATTTCATCCAGTTCTTGACAACATAATACATAAGAAAAAGGATTTAGCTTAGAAAACAATTATCTTAAGAAGTTGATATTCACCCTGGCTGGTGTGGCTCAGTTGGGTGGAGTGTCGTCCAGTACACCCAGGGTAGTGGGTTCAATTCCTGGTCAGGGCACATACCCAGGTTGTGGGTACCATCTCTGGGTCAGGGCACGTGAGGGAGGCAACTGATAGATGTTTCTCACATTGATGTTTCTTTTCCCCTTTCTCTCTCTAAAATCATTTTTTTTAAAAAAAGCTGATTTTCTCTATATTGAGTATCCCTTTTCAACTGAATTTTCTATTTATTGTCACATTTCTTTTTAATGAAAATGAGTATAGTGGTGCCCCTTATCTGCTGTTTTCTTTTCACAGTCCCCATTACCTGCAGTCAACTGCAGTCTGAAAATATGAAATAGAAAATTCAAGAAATAAACAATTCATTTTGAGAGCATGATGAAGTCTCACATCATACTGCTCCATCCCACCCAACATGAACCAATCCTTTGTCCAGTGTACCTACATGGCATACACAACTCAGTTGTGTCACTTGGTTTTCATATAGGTTATCAGATATTTTGGGAGAGAGATCACATACACATAACTTTTTTGCAACATATTTTACTTGTTCTATTTTATCATTAGTTGTTATTCTTAGTCTGTTACTGTGTCTAATTTGTAAATTAAACTTTATCACAAGTTATGTATAAGAAAAAACATAGTATACATAGGGTTTTGTACTACCCACATTTCCAGGCATCTACTTAGAGTCTTGAAATGTATCCCCTGCACATAAGGGGGGACTATTGTAATTCAGTAATTCTTTTCATTTAGAGTTTCACACAAATGATTTAATTAGTTTCAGTGACATAAGAGAAATTTCTTAGGAAAGTGTGGTACGTGAAAATTATAATGGGGAAGTTTATGTACATAATGTAAACATTTGCAAGTATTCTCCATTGATGTATACATATAGCCAGTGTTAGTTTTGTTAATTACCAACAGCACCTATCTATTCATTATAAGAGATTATCTACTAGTTTAACCTAGCTTTGGTGATACTTATTGCTGAAAATGGTGAAAATGGTAGAACTGAATATAGACTATTCTTTGATTCTAACTTTCACTCATATCAGTCTGTATTATAATATAGCTTTTATATCAAAGGATTTGCTTATGGTAATATTTCTCTGAAATATGATGTTTCCTTGTTGAATATTGCCAACTTGCTTTGTCCTCCTGTTATCAAGCCAGGCAGACTTTGGGTTCACACCAGATACTCTGGGTTCACACAAATTGGTGGCCGACATGACTACCAGCTGCCCTTCTAAAGGGCCTTGAGAAAATCACAAATAAACAAAAAATCCTGGGGCCAGGTTTGGTACTAATAGTTCATCAACAAGAAGGCAGAAGATCATTTGAAAGGGAGGTTAGATGTTATAAACCAAGGTGACTCTGGGAAGATAGGATAATCTAATGGCAGATTAGGAGCAGGTAAGAAGCCAGAGCCACTGGAGAGGGCTGTGAGAGACCAGAGGGAGCTGAGAGGGCGGTAAACGTTGGGGTGGTTTTGTACCCATATAGAAATACTGCACTTACCTGCCATATAATATCCATGAACAACTGGCCTGCTCTTGCTGGGCTGGGGTAGGTTGGCCACCCCACACCATCTTGACCACCATAGTGTCTCCTAGGCTTTGGTTCACTGTTTATTAAAAAAAAAATCTATGATGTGCGTGCAAGCTATTAAGACCACAAAGAGGAATAAGACAAAGTCATTGCTCTTCAATTCAATCTAATGGATGGCAAAGGAAACTCATCTACTATATTGAAAACCCACCATGTGTCAGGCATAGTGGAAGGTGTTCTCTATATACTATCTGATCATTGTCATCATCATAGCCAGCTGCCCCTCTAAAGGGCTTTGAGAAAATCACAAATTTAAAAAAAAAAAAGATCCAGGGGCCAGACTGGGGGACTGGCAGTTCATCATCAGGAAAGCAGAAGATCATTTGAAAGGGAGATTAGATACTTTAACCAAGATGAATCTGGGAAGATAGAACAGTCAAGCAACAAATTAGGAGCAGATAAGAGGCCAGAGAAACTGAAGAGGGCTGAGAGAGACCAGAGAGTTGAGAGGGAGGTGGAGACTAGGATGGTTTCAGAGCCCATTTAGAAATGCTGCACTCTATCTGTCATGGAATGGCTATGGACTTTTTTTTTTTTCTTGGCAAATTACATAAGTGATTCTTTACTTATTCAATTTTCAATAAAAGCTTAAGAAAACAGACAACATACAAAGGCCTAGAGAAATACCAATGACAACAGCCTTAAAACAAAATGATTTCGTAACAGAAATAAAAGTCTCCACGGCCTGCTTCACATCATCTTCACCACCGCCATGTCTCCTAGCTTGGGGCTCATCATTCATTCAAAAAATATGAATCCAGGTATTGTTTTTCCTTTCTCCTTCTTCTTCTTCCCTTTTAATAAGAGAAAGTTTATTTAGAAAGTCACAGAGCTAGAAGAAGTGAGCCATAGCATAAATGGGCTCAGGAAACAAGTTGCAGAAGCAAAAGAAGAGCCTTTGGAGCTGAGGAGAAAAAGAGGCAAGAAAATGTACTTGGGAGAAGAGGGTGGGGAAAGGCGTGGGTGCGCTTCATAGAGAGAGCCACCTATTGTGATTTGATTTCTGACCTCTGAAATGTCACAAACCAAAAATTAGGCCTCGTTCCTATCATTATCAGCTATAACGTAATACCAACCCCGGTTTTGCTTTCACCCATAATGGCCCTGTAAGGAGATGGTTGCTGCCCCTTATCCCTTTAGCTTCCTACCTTACTTCGCTCTTCTGGTTGACACATCCCCTCAACCCCTACATTCAGACTAAAAGCTTCCTCAAATGTATCCCAGACTGCCATGAGCAGGAGCAACATGGCTCTTTATTGGCACGGTGGTTAATATTTACTGAGAACCTATTATTTCGAGGCTCTTTGCATATATTATCCTTCTTAATGTGCATAACAACCCCTGTGAGGCAGATGGACATAGCCTGGTTTAAAAGGATAATCCAGGATTCAGAGTGGTTAAGAAATATGCCCCAAGATATACAACTGCTACAGGTCACCGCCAGGGTTTGAATTAGGTTGCTCAAGCTCTGTATGTTCTGATGTTTTCCTGTTGTTCAGGTCTAATGTGATGTGGCCCATTTTACCAGGCCATTGCTGAATTAACACACCACCAACTCACTAATCACGTAGCTACTTCTTAGTCACACATAATAGTACTCGTTTTTAGCAAGCTGGGCCCAGTAGGTACTTTGATCTTTTGAAAAGGCTGCACTAAATGCAAAGTAATATGTCTGAGCAATTTAACTCTTAAAAATGAGAACTTGCCCAGCTGGTGTTGCTCAGTGGTTGAGCGTTGACCCATGAACCAGGAGGTCACAGTTTGATTCCTGGTCAGGGCACATGCCCTGGGCTCAATCTCAGTAGGGGGCATGCAAGAGGCAGCTGATCAATGATTCTCTCTTGTCATTGTTGTTTCTATCTCTACCTTCCCCTCTCTGAAATCAATAAAATGTTAAAAAAAAAATGAGAACTTTTTCTGATGGCTGCTACCTCCTATCCCTTTAGCTCCCTTACTCTAGCATCTCGATTACAATTATTTCTTAACTAGAGGCCCGGTGCACAAAATTCATGCGGGGGGAGGGGGGGCTCAGCCCAGCCGACACCCTCTCCAATCCGGGACCCCTCGGACATCCCTCTCACAATCTAGGACCACTGGCTCCTAACCACTCCCCTGCCTGCCTGCCTAATCGCCCCTAACTGCACTCCCCCTGCTGGCCTGGTCACCCCACCCAGTCTATTTGGTTGTCCATTCAGTTGCGATGGTCGCTTAGGCTTTTACATATATAGATTTTGTTGAATTAAGGAATAATTGCTGCCACTTTTTCACAATCTTCACTACTCTCCTAAATTAGCTTCTCTTTTAACCCAGCTTACATTTCATGAGCTATTATTAAAATAATTCTCTGGCCCCAGTTGAAAACACGCTTAATTCTCTGGCCTAGTTCTTCTTGTGCTTGCCTGGCTAGAGCCCAACCCTTTGTGGGCCCACTAGCCATCTCCTTATGCCTGTACCTACTGGGACTTCTATCACAACTGTCTGCTGGTTGCACTTTAAATGTGTCATCCCAAGCCTCTAACATGCCCTCGTTACTGCCAAAGAGTCCCACTACCTTTCTGTTTTACTTCTTTGAAGTACCTATTTCAGATTTTCTCTCACCCCAAACCTCCTATACTCCCTCCCTCCCCATTCTTAGCTGATGACTTAACGTTCATACTTAATTGAAAATATCTGAGCCAACATAGAAGCATGCCTGTGTCTTATCTACTCACCTCTCAATCTCTGTGCCCATATTTCCTCTGCCTTCTCTCTTTTTGGAACAGAATAAATGTATCTCCTCCTATCGGAGGTCCATCCTTCTACTCACACTCAGATCCCACCCTCTCTCACCTTTCCAAGGAGTTTTGTCCTTATAGTCCACCCCCTTTATTCGACATCATCAGTCAATGTCATTCCCTGCACCCGGTCATTCCAGACAACAGACAAATAAATTCCATCATCTCCCAAATTATAGCAATCAAAACATTCCCTGGACTGTCATGATTCCTTTTGTCATGATTCCTTTCACTATATTTCTCTGTTCTTTCAGAACAAAACCTCAAAATACCTTTTCAGCTTCCATTCACTTTGGTTACTCCATCAAGCCTGTGCTTAACCATTGACTAGAATCTGCTCTTGTCACCAAAAAAACCTCATTACTGTATTATAGTCCTGTGTACGCTCTGCTTTCACCTTCCTCTCAGCAACCTCCAACCAACTGCCCAATCCTCCATGAAAAACTTTTTTTTTGTTTTGTTTTTGTTTTTTTTGTTTTGTTTTTTTTGGGGGGGCGGGGGAGTGGCACCTGGATTTGAACCAGGAAAACTTTTCTTTTTGGCTTTTAAGACAAATGATCCCCTGCATCTAGCTTTGTTTGTTTCTCCTCCTTCACCTGATCTTTCAACATTGGGATATACCAGAGCATGATACTGGACTGTTTTTTTTGGGGGGGCGGGGGAGTGGCACCTGGATTTGAACCAGGAAAACTTTTCTTTTTGGCTTTGAAGACAAACGATCCCCTGCATCTAGCTTTGTTTGTTTCTCATCTCTAAACATTGGGATATACCAGAGCATGATACTGGACTGTCTTCTAAATCTATATACACTCTGTGTGGGTGATCTCATCCAGCCCAATGCTCTTAAATGTCAGCCATATGGACACATCACCGGCCATCTATCTGGCACCCTTGCCTGAATCCCTAGTCTTATTATAATCAACTACTTGTTACCTTCTCTTCTTTTCTTTTCCTTTCCTTTCTTTTCTTTTCTTTTCTTTTCTTTCCTTCCTTCCTTTATTTTTCCCAGGAATATAGTATGGGTAGAAATTGGCCCCACGTGTCTGAGTGATGTGGGCCTGGTAGAGTTCAGGTGCATGTAGTTGAGTAGGATCTACCCACGAGAATGTTGTAAACATTTTGACTATGCCTTTACTTTGTCTCGTGGAATATGGCTATAAAATAAAGACACAGCTTGTAGTCCATGGCACTCTCTCCATCAGAGAGGGCAGCGTCCCACCCAGCCTCAGCTTTATTCTCTTGTCTGTCTTTTCTAATCCTTCACTGCACCAACTCAGGTTCACCCTTGGCCGTGCTGGTGCGGCACAGGGGTGATTGGACATCCAGGTGAAAATTGATTAGTCACAGCCCAATCATGGTAGCTTAATCCTTACTGTCAGCAGTTGGTTTAAAAATAAAAATGCATGCAACACAATATTTTCAATGCCTAGAATACTGTGTGGTATATTGTATTTGCTGAGTCATTGAATGAGTACTAATTTCTAGTATTAAAAATATATAATAGACATGATATGACCAAATAATAAATTGAAAATACAGTCCCAGGAGGTCTGACTTAGCAGGCAGTATATGTATTATTACAGTTGGCTGTAATTGAGCTCAGATTGGTGATGTGGCACTAGAATGAAGTCAATCCACTAAGTGTCAGCTAGGGTAGCTCTGACTTAAAATAAAAATTCTTAAGAAGCAGTTTCTCAATGCTTTTTCTTTTTTCCTGGGGTCAAGAGGGAAAAGGAGACAAAAAGATAGGTTTGTTGTTTATATTTCTCAAAACCCAAAACAAAACAAATGCTACCCTGGTTCTTTAACATATATTATTCTTAAAATGACATCTAAGTTATACAATTATTTTGCTTAACATCAGGGAGATATTTGTTTTTAAATTTTGGATAAAGTGTAGCAATTGAATTAATGAGGAGATTGTGCAGCGAACAAAAATCTCTTGGGTTTTAGAATTTATAATTAATTGCAAATTCACATTTTTTTTTAGTATAAGTAAGTCCAAACTACTTGTTAAAATGATATTGGAGATATAATATTTCTTTGGAGAAATATCTTTCAAATTCTTTGCCCATTTAAAAATTGGATTATTTGTCTTTGTTCAAATGCAAGAATTCTTTATATATTCTGGATTCAAGTTGTATTTCCATATGACATTTAGGATCAACTTCTTTTCTGGGGAAAAAAAAAAGGGGGAAACTAGAATTTTTATTATATTGCACTGAATCTGTAGATCAATCAACATCTTAACAATGGTATTAAGTCTTCCAATCTATGAACATAAAATATATTCCATTTACTTAGATCTTTGATTTTTTTCAACAGTGTATTGTAGTTTTCAGAGTACAAGTTTAGCATTTCTTTTGTTAAATTTCTTTCTGAAGTATTTTATCCTTTGTGATACCATTGTAAATGGAATTGTTTCCTTAATCTTCATTTTGGATTGTTCTTCAGTAAGGAATAATTGCTCATTACTAATTGATAGAATTACAATTGTTAATTACTAATGGATAGAAATACAATTGATTTATGTATATTGATTGTGTACCCTGTTACTTTGCTGAACTCATTTATTAGTTCTAATAGATTTTTGGTGAACTTCTTAATATTTTCTACATATAGGCTCATGTCATCTGCAAATAGATCTAGCAGATTTTCTTATACCAGTATTTTTCCATTTTCTGTTTGTCCTTACGACAGTTTCCAAAGGCTTTAAATGGTTGTTGTTTTTATCATTTTCATTAGGTGTAGTTTTTTCACTGGGGAGAGGGTCCATAGAGCTCCTCATACCTCCGGAGAGAAATGCTCACCCTACTATAGTACATTAATTTCTTATCACTGCTGTAACAAATTACCACACCTTTAGGGACTTAAAACAATGCAGATGTATTCTCCTACAGTTCTGGAGGCCAGATGTTTGATTCAGTCACTGGGCTGAGTAAAGTCAAGGGGTTGGCAGGGCTGGTTCCCTCTCCGCTCAAGGGGGAATCCATTCCCTGCCTCTTCCTGCATCTAGAGGCTGCTGGCATTCATTACTAATTGATAGAATTAACAATTGTTATTACTAATGGATAGAAATACAATTGATTTATGTATATTGATTGTGTACCCTGTTACTTTGCTGAACTCATTTATTAGTTCTAATAGATTTTTGGTGAACTTCTTAATATTTTCTACATATAGGCTCATGTCATCTGCAAATAGCTTTACTTCTTCCTTTCCAATCTGGATGCCTTTCTTTTTACTTTCTTGCCCAATTTTCCCTGAGTAGATTGAGCTGAAGAAAGAAAGAATTCATGTTCTACCCACTCAGAGTAGACAGATGTATTCTCCTACAGTTCTGGAGGCCAGATGTTTGATTCAGTCACTGGGCTGAGTAAAGTCAAGGGGTTGGCAGGGCTGGTTCCCTCTCCGCTCAAGGGGGAATCCATTCCCTGCCTCTTCCTGCATCTAGAGGCTGCTGG
>NW_006296096.1:117879-131426 GCF_000327345.1 Myotis davidii
GCCTTCTCTCTGACTCTCTGACTCTGACTCCTCCGCTATCCCTTTAAAAAGGGCCTTTGAGCCCTGACCGGTTTGGCTCAGTGGATAGAGCGTCAGCCTGCAGACTCAAGGGTCCCAGGTGCGATTCCAGTCAAGGGCATTGTAGGCACATCCCCAGTAGGGGGTGTGCAGGAGGCAGCTGATCGATGTTTCTGACTCTCTATCCCTCTCCCTTCAGCTCTGTAAAAAATCAATAAAATATATATTTTTAAATAAAGGGCCTGTGATATTATATTAGACCCACCCAGATACTCCAGGATAATCTCACTTTAAGAATTTTAACTTGATCACATCTAGAATGTTCCTCTTGACATATAAGGTAACATCCTTAGGTTCCCAGGATTAATATATAAACCCTTTGGGGGAAGAGGTAGATGTGTTATTTTTCAGAATTGTACAATTTCATGATTGGAAGGAGCTTTAGTCTCTGTAGATGAAGAAGCTGTTGCGCACACAATTGATTTTTTATCAAACTAGCTATCTGAAGTCCATTTAAAAGTAATACAGCAATGTAATCATTGTATTCAAATTTTATTTTTATAGCATCCTTTGCCTTTTTTTAAAAACAGGTTGCCAAGTGAAATTTATTATGTCAAAATCATTCCTAAAAGACAAGAGACAATATAAAAATAATAACAAAGCAGGGTCTAAAAACACAGATTACATTTTAAAATATTGGTAAATGATGGTGAAGATAAAAATATTATACATTTTTCAAATAATATGGAGAAAATTTTAAAGATTCAACTTAATCTTTGATAATGATAATTGGAGGAGTAAAAGTATAAATTACACACATGCAAACACAAACATACACACATGTAATTACATAAAAGATAACCAAATACTCAAAATGTAAGACATTTTCATGGAAAACTATAGATATTCTGAAGGGCAATGCTCATGTTTTCACTATTCCCACTCATAGTATACTATTTTTGCCAAATTATTTGTTGCCTATTGCAAGCAAGACCTACAAAAAACAAAAAAACTTTCCTTAAGCAGGTAGGTGCTAGTGTCTTAAGTACCTGGCACAATATTGCATCCTTTGCCTTTTAAAGATAATGATTGGCTGCATGCAAGGTGTTTTCTCCAAGTAATTTAATTCATGTTCATGAACATATGCAACAACATGTAGTTATTACCATATGCACTGAGCCATAAACATATGCATATTCAGATAATTTATGGATAACCTGTCCTTTGGTGATTCCAAATGAGAGAAACCATCCACAATTTCAGAAGGAATCTGGGAAATTTCATTGAAGGAGCTGTGTGTGATGTGGGAGGGTCTCTTTCCAGAAAATATTTTCACTAATTTAATTTATACAGTGTGATCCTCTCCAGCACTTCTCTCTAAGGTTGTTTTTTTCCCATGGCTCCTGAAGGACATTCAGGACATGTTAGCATTACTCTTTGTGACATAAAATTACCCCCGAAAAGAACTGATTAATGATTGCACACAGTACTTTGGGAGAAAAGTCATCATGAGGGTTGGAACTGTTCCTTTTAACAACAATGTCTGCACTTAGAGTTTTTCAAAGCCATTTCACTAAAGAAAAATAAAAAAGAACCAACTTCCCTCCCTCCCTCATGGATGCCTTTCACAGGCGCATCATCATCATTCAGTGAGAAGCTGAACAATAATCTATTGTCAGTTCTGAGCAGTAGTTACAGGGAAAGAATCTGACGCTGGAAGGGGATGGATTACCTGCCAAACAGACTTCATCTGACCCTCTTGTTAGCATGTAAAATTCTCTTTGTAGTATCAGCTCAGAGAAAGGGAAAAAAGTAGCAGGGGAGGGTGTTTTCTGGGCACAGAATAGAGTCCTGTGGAATAGATCCTTTTTTTATTGTTGAATATTCTTTACTAGACTTACTGATTTACTACTATTCTATAAATCCAGTGCCGGAGTACATCAAACATTTTCTCAAATGACTGAATTTAAAGGTCTTCTTTAAAAGAATCATAAAAGAAACCTCTTTAATCAAGATTGAAGATTAGAGATGTATTCTCAAGTGATGTTTGAGAATGCTTTTGAGGTCTCGGGTTCTGGGGTAGGAATCGTTTATGATTATTTTGCTGAAAGTTCTATCAGCTGCAGAGAACTCTCTGTCCTGGAAATAAACATGGAGAAATAGTGACACAGAGTGCAGCACGTGCTAACAAATTATATAACGAGGCCTCCAATCTCCACTGTGCTCTGTCCTTTAAATAATTTGTGCGTTGCCTTTTCAGTGGGAAAGGGCAAACCTTTTAGGGTCCAGTTAATGCTGTTAGGAAATTCAGCCTAGAGCAGTGGTCGGCAAACTCATTAGTCAACAGAGCCAAATATCAACAGTACAACAATTGAAATTTCCTTTGAGAGCCAAATTTTTTAAACTATATAGGTAGGTACATTGTTATTAACTTAATTAGGGTACTCCTAAGGCTTAGGAAGAGCCACACTCAAGGGGCCAAAGAGCCCCATGTGGCTCGTGAGCTGCAGTTTGCTGACCACTGGCCTAGAGAATCACTAGATATATTAACCAAACTATTCTTAATCCATGTTCACAAGACATGGATTTCATAACAATTCCTATGCCTGTGGAAATGAAGTTATACCTATTGTTTACATAAGGGAAATATCATTAATATGGCAGTATTTTGAAACCATAGTATGTTCACTTAAAAAATATTTAAGTCACACACACACACACACACACACACATATAGAAAGAGTGGAAGGGAGGAGGAGGGGGAGAGACAGACAGTGAGAGACACATCGATTGGTTGTCTCCCACATGAGCCCTGGAATTGAGCCTGCAACTGAGGTATCCACCCTTGACCAGAATCGAACCTGGGACCTTTCAGTCCACGCGCCAATGCTCTGTCTACTGAGCCAGGCCGGCCAGGGCGGGCCTATTAATTTTAACAAACCTAACACACCTGTGTAACCAGCACTCGGATCTGGAGACAACATTCCAAAAGTCCCCTTTATTTCATCTCTCCCCCGCCCTCCCCCCCCAAAAAAAAGGATTTAATATTGCTTGTTTAGAACTTTGAAAGGCCGAGTAGTTGTTTTGGGGAGCACATTTTTTTTCTTAGGCAGTTTAAAGGGACCTAAACGTATTTGTTACACACTTTCAGACAGATGAAAAATACACTAAAAGGGAAATGTATACTTTCTTTTTCATTGTGTAAAGGAGAAGGTACTAATAGAAACGGGAGAAATAACCAATTTTCTGAGGAGGACTGAATTATTAGTTTTAAAATTCACAGACTAAGACTGACTTGAGGGGACCAGGTGCTCTGCACAGCCCAGGCTGCTGAAGGCCACCACCAGGGGGAGGCAGAGGTAGCACCCCTGGCTCTCAGGCTGGCTGGAGGGCTGTCACTTGGCCTGTGTAGGTGGTGAGGTCAAGGCCCAGGCAGGCCTCCGGCAGCCAGCAGGCCAGAAAAACTCCCTGGCCAAGAAAAGTCCACTGCTCAGATGCAGACAGGAAGGTGACTTCCTGATATTACAGGTACAAGATCAGAGGTGATTTTAGTTGCAGGGTTTTAAATGGTGACGCTCAGACCAGAACACCCCTCTCCTGGCTTCCGGAGCTCATTTTGTTCTTCGTTATGACTCAAGTCAGATTATCTTGTTACTTAGCACTACTGAGTTGTGTGGGAAAGATGTTATGGTTCAGAAGACTGGAAAACACACGTTGAAAACTTCGAGCCAACAGTTTTGAAAACTATTGGTTGAGGGCGTTTGGTAGGGTTGCTGTAAAAGCAAGTCATGTTATTGTTTAAACAGAGCCATCCTGCTAACTTTATCCTCAGTTGGCCAGAAATGGAAAAGAAAAGAGTAAGTGTGAATGACAAGGGCCTAGCTACAGAGAGATGCCCATTAACACTCTACTCTGGTGTGTATGCATTGAACATGTATGTTTATGTGTGCGCCTGACACTCTTGGATCTATTATAGCTACTTTAAAGCTATTATTGACTTTTGGTCTACAGGGCTCAGTTTTTCCTCATATCAACTGAAAATAATGGAAATTTTGGTTGCAAGGGCAATGAATGGACACTGGGATGCTGGCCATTTTATTTGCCTTTAGACAGGGGAATATAGGTTGCTTGTTTTACAAAAGTGAGTCTGTGGGCTGGATATGCTTTCGAAATTCAGGCCACATGGTTAAACTTAGTTTTAAACTAAAGGACACACATCTGAAAAATGTAAATGTTAGTTGGATCCTCCTTCACCTTGGACAAACATCAACATTGTTAGAAACTTGTAAAACTTGGTGGATGAGTTAAAGCTGTTTACTTAGCTCCACACTGTCAGGCATTCTCGCTATGGCTGGCTCGCTTTTTTTTCTACTTTAAACAAGCCAAGGTCATTGGTTTAATCTTTAAATTAACTCTTTAGCTTTAGTCTATGGGCCAAGCACCTCTTCCTAGTTTTCTGTTTTGTAAATGAATGTTTCTGAAAATAAGGGAGACCAGTGAAAGCTGGGAGAGCTTGGGAGCTTTGTAGACAACGTAAGACTGTATTCACGTTCATAGTGACGGTGAACTTGAAGGGTACTTGTAAGCCTAAGATTTATGATTCTGCGAGTTAACTATTTCTGAAAAGAAAAATCACTTGCTCAGGAACAACTCACAATAATTCCCTGTTGATGGTGGGACAGTTGTGTGCTTTTCACGTGAAGTGTGTTTTCAGTGTGTGTTGAATATAAGGACAGTCATGAAGAGCTCTGGAGGGTCCAATCCAAACACAAGCCAAGTCTGAGCCAAAGCCAGGTTGGACTTTGAGGGGCACAAGCCCAGGGAAAAGTGTCCCAGACGCACCTGATGCGCTACTTGATGTGCTCACATGGCGCAGGGAAGCTGAATTCTGTCACCAGTTCCAACATTTGAGTGCAGGTAGCAAAGGGCTGGCCTCCAAAGTTGGGTCAGAAGCTGGACCCTGGAATGAAAATGGGAGAGCCTGGCCAGTGTGTTCACTGGATTGAGCATTGTTCCATGCACCAAGAGATCACTGGTTTGATTCCTGGTCAGGGCACAGGCCCCGGATGCAGACTCGATTCCCAGTAGGGGGCATGCAAGAGGCAGCCAATCCATGTGTCTCTATCTTTGATGTTTTTATCTCTCTCCCTCTCCCTTTCTCTCTAAAAAAATATCAATAAAAACATATTTTTAAAAAGAAAAGAAAGACTAAAGAACATGGGAGAGAGAAAGAGAGCAAGTGATGTGAGCGGGCCTGAGGCCATCGCTATAAACTGCCCGAGGGTGTGTTTTTAGTGTTTGCTAACCGTATTTGTGACATACAGGCCAGAGAACAGAAGCAGAGCAGATACCCAATGTTATTGGAGAATGAGGGATTTCTCTGTAGTGGATTTTCCAAATAGCTGAAACAAACCCTTTGGAATGTATACCTTCATCATTTCCAGGGAAACCGCTTAAATGGATTGTACATTTCCTGAGCTTCTAAAGCAGAGTTTATGAGTTTAATAGACGCTTTACTGGATGTCCATCCCTGACGGTGCTGTGCTCCAAGACAGTGAAGCCTTCAGGTGTATGAAGCTCCGGCAGAATTCTCGTCCATACAGGAAGCATGACGTCTTTCCGGACTTCCGCCTTAAAACACAAAAATCTTGTAGGGTTTTTTGTTTGTTTGTTGTACATTGTCCTCTGCAGTGTGATGGTGTTTCATATTATATCTGCCAACTGATTTCTGCCTTATCTACTTGGGGCTACAAAACCAGATGCTCAGATCTGTAAAAAGTGTGTGTAAAATAAGAGGACGGGAAGGTCCTGAAAAAATACCTTATGAATTAAGCATATAAACTTAAGTGTATGTACATCAAACTCCAAACATCTGTTTAAGCTGCTCCCAATCCTCTTGATGCCTTTGTGCTCTGTTTTGTTTGTTTTCATGGTTGAGAGGGTCATGGGTCATCTCTGAAGATATGAGGCATTTAGCATGATCTGAAATGTGATTTGTCATTATACATTTGCCGTCATGTCTTTTCTAAAACTGTGACTGGTGCAGAGTACGGGCTTCACAAATATTTATTGTATGAATACCATATTGGTGAATATAACCATCAGGCAGGATGTACAATTTCTGTCCTACAAAATTCAGCTACATGTCCAGTAGAGCAGATAAGCATTAACTAAGAATGATGTGGATGACAGCCAATGATTCTGATGTCATTCTGCGGAGGTCACAAGTTCAAGGTCAAGGGCAACACTGCCCAGCGCAAAGTTTTGTTTTATGTCAGTGCCTGGGGATCATGCATGAACTCTCCAGTTCACTGGCCTCACCATATGTTTTGTTTTACACTTGGCCAAGTCAAACAGTTAAGTTACCTGCTGGGTGTGCCCTGAGGGTGTTGGGATTTTTAGGTCCCTGAAAATTGAGTTGCTGTCTTATATAATCATTATTGAATACTCTCACCATACAAGGCAGGACTAGATGGTGAGAAACAAGTTCAAATACTGAAATTCTTGATTCCCCTTCAATCCCAAGCCTACTTTTCCCATAGTCTTCCCCAACTCAGCCTTGCTCGCCTTCAAATGCCAAAAACTATCAGGTTGCTCTTTTCTTTCTTTCATGTTTCATGTTCACCCCATCAGCAAATCATACCAGCTTTGAAAGATACTGAAAATTTAAGTACTTATCACCCCCATTTTCTCTATCTTGGTCTAACCTACCACTGCCTCGAGTCCAGACTTTTGTAAGAGCCCCTGACTGGCCTATCTACTGCCATTAGTGTGTTCTCTGACAGTTCTCCCCACAGGGAGGCCCTTCTACTATGGGAAACAATCACATCAGTTCTCTGTTCAAAACCCTCCATTCCTTGCCTGTCTCATTCAGAATGAAAGCTTCTGTCTCCTTCCTGACCCAAAAGGCAGTGCTTTCCCTGGGCCCGCTTCTCTGACTATCCTCCTTACCACCCTCCTCTTGTTTCATAAAAACAAACCACCTACACTTGCACCCTATTGTTTCTGGAACACCCACAACGTGCTTGCACCGCATGGCCTTTGCACTGCCTTTTCTTCCATTTTCACCCTCTCCCACCGGATGGCCAAATGGCTTATTTCTGAGTGAACCCTCCTTCTGGCGTCTGCTCAAATGTCTCCATTTCAGGTAAGTCTTCCACGACGACCCAACCTAAATCAGCACTCCCACATCATTTTCTAGCCCCTCTGCTCTGCTTTATTTTCTCCACAACAAGTCATTACCTGTTAGTAGATATTCGTTAGTGTCTCCTCCTTCAAGAATGTAACCTGCCAGCACGGTGGGACTTTGTTCATTGGTGCATCTTGAATGTGTAGAATGAGGCCTTGTTTTATGGGCTTAATCAACATTTGTTTCATTCAAAAAAAAGTGAAGGGGCTAGCCGGTCGAGCTTTGATCCTTGCACTGGGAGATTACTGGCTCGATTCCTGGTCAGGGCTCATGCCCGGGTTGCCTGGGCACATGTTAGGGGGCATGTAGGAAGCAGCCAATTGATGTTTCTACCTCTCCCTTCCTCTCTCTCTCTAAAATCAATTAAAAATACTTAAAAAAATAAGTGAAAGAAAAAATGGGCAAAGAGATTTATGCATTCAAGAAACATTTCTTGTGTTAACTACATGTCAGGGACTGTTCTGGGCCCTGAAAATACGGCAGTGCACAAACCAGAAGAAACCAGCTCTTGTGGGGGTTGGGTATGGCAATGAATAGAGATGAAGACAACAGATGGGGAGGTAGCCTAGGACAGTGGTTAGGGACGCTGATGTCAGCTCACCTGGGTTTGAGTCTCCTCCCTGCCACTTTCCTGACTATCGTGAACAAGTCACTTAAGCCCTTGATGCTTTGTTTTCTCTCCTTCTGAAAAGTTGGGGTGACTTATCTGTTGCTTGGTGTTGGAGGATTTTATGATGTTGTGCACAGAAAGCGCTTGACACAAGACAAGAACTCAATATTGATTGTCATTCGAGCAAATGAAGACATGGACACCAAAGAGTAGTGGCTTCAGAGTTGAATACAATTTATACAAGGTTTTAGGAGAGAACAGAGGTGACCTGGTGTCTGAAGCCATGGTGCTGAGTTTAGTACTTTTATGTTCAACAAAAGAAGAGGAAGTCAGTTCAGAAAAGACACGTAGAGAAATGTCAAATGGAATTGCTCTGTGAGAAACTCCCTATGGCACAGACAGATGGAAGGAAGACCCACTGTAGTAGCAGCAGAGTGTTCGTATTTGCTGTGGCAGGAAAAGTTAGTAAATTTACTTTGTTGTGTTGAAGGGAAAAAAAAGTATTTACATTGAAAAGGTACATTTACCACTTTTCCTGTCTTTCTGAGAAACAAAAAAAGATAGTTCCATAAAACTTATTTTGCTACTATAAAAATTAGAATTGAAACAGAATATAATGGAGGTAATAAGGTTAAAAGATGTTGAAATTCCCATTAACATTGTTTAAAATATACTTTTATTGATTTCAGAGAGGAAGGGAGAGGAAGAGAGAGATAGAAACATCAATGATGAGAGAGAATAATGGATCAGCTGCATCCTGCGCACCCCCTATTGGAGATTGAGCCCACAACCTAGGCATGTGCCCTTGACCGGAATCAAACCTCAACCTCCTGGTTCATGGATCAACCCTCAACCACTGAGCCACAACAGCTGGGCTCTGTTAACATTTTTAAATGGCCTGTTTTGTGTTTTGTCTTGTGAAATGCCCTTTAAAAACATCTCGTGGAGACTTGCCATTGGAAATAACTATTCCATTAAAACAGAGTCACATATGGGAATATCCAGTTTCCTCCAGAAGAGCAGCTCAGTCATAACTGGAAGTAAGCTATGGCAGAGTTAAGTTTTTTTCCCCTTCTCAGCACAGTATGTCCAAATTTCCAGCAGAGTTAAAGGAGAATCTAACTCATAAAATACATACGGCCTTACGTATAGATTTCACAGGTCTTGAATAAAAAAGCTAAAGCTTTTGGAGATGTAGTATTCCAAGGGTTCCCTGAAAAGGGTCAGACTCTTAATCTGAGTTGTTTGATTAAAGTCAGAATTTACATGTAGGACAAAAATCTTACTATGAGTGTTTAAAAAAAGGAGGAATTAACAAATCCACCGATGATCAGCGTTGGTGAGAATTCTCTTGCATTAGTATGCCCAGGAGAGCTTCACCATTCTTTTTGCCTAAACTGGACCGTCCCTGGGGGACCAGCAGGGAGAGGAAAGGCAGCCGTGTCAGGGAGGGCCTCCAGGCTGCTCTTAGTGCTTCTTGCTGCTGAGGGCTGGAAATTCACTTTGGAAAAATGGCAGAATGAACACCTGCAATCTTAGATCATTTTTTCCTGGATCTCAGCCTGACTACCATCAGCCAATCTGCCCCGAAGAACTGTCTGGAGATATGCATAGTCTCCTAAACAGCTTCTTGGAGCAAAAACAGACACAAAAGAGTTGTGTGTGGAGGTGGGGGCGGGGCTTTGGTCTGTTGCAGCCATTTTATGACCTGATTACAAAAGACAAATTTCGAACTAATAACAGCCAGCCCAGCCCCTCCACTGGTCCATGAGGTCTTGTCCCTTCTTGTCTTCCGAGACACCTGCCTTCTGGGCTTGACCCATGTCAGGAAAGTGTCTGGTCTTGGTGGTGCCTTGGAGCCAAGAGGCCGATGGTATTAGAGACTGTACCATGCCAGTGGAGTTCTGTAAGTCACCTATTACCTAGGAACTACCTATTAAAAAGAAATAAAGTCTACGGCCATACCACCCTGAACGCGCCCGATCTCGTCTGATCTCGGAAGCTAAGCAGGGTCGGGCCTGGTTAGTACTTGGATGGGAGACTGCCTGGGAATACCGGGTGCTGTAGGCTTTAAAAAAAAAAAAAGAAAGAAAGAAAGAAACCCCTAAATTAAACAGGGCACACACCTTTAATATCATTGTTAATATTTAAGTTAAAATTAATAATAATGGCAGCTACAGAAAGCAAGACAGCCAGTACATGTGAGTCTCACTAGCTATGTAAGTTACTGGGAAAGTTATTCACCCTCCCTGAGCTTAATTTTCCTCTTTTGTAAAATAAATTATTATAAGAATTAAATAATACACAACTTAGCACAATGTTTGGCATACAGTAAGTGCTTAATAACTATTGACTATTATTGATTTACCCAAGTCTTTCCTTAAATATTTTTTTTTAGATAGCCCTCCCTGATCACACTGTCTAAAAGTGTTAGTCGTGTCACTATTTGTTTACCCTGCCTATTTATTTTCTTCACAGATCTTATCACAGTCTAACTCTCTGTGTATGTGCATATGTGTATGTGTGTGGTCTGTCTTACCTACTGAAAGTAAACTTCATAAGGGCAGGAACTTTGTTGATTCATTGCTAGGTCAAGAATAATACCTGGCACATGGTAGGCACTTAATAAAACTTTATTGAATGAATAAATGAATAATTATATTCCACATACTCATACTTTTAGGCAGACTCATGCTAAAATCACCTGAAATAAAAGACAATTTATTTTATTTTTAAAGTCAGCACACCATCCCAGTTTTTATCCATTCACACTGTTAAAAAATACTCTCTTATGACAACTAAGTTACTGGCATTAAAAGATAATTTATAACAAATATAAATTTCTTTGCTTTCACTCTCTAATTTATGGATTGGAGAACTGCTGGCCATTATCTTCCAAGCGACCTTTTTTGTGAGTTAAAGAGCATTAATAAATCCTTCCTTAGCCTCCTTGTTCCTGGACTGAGAAATCTTAGTATCTTTATTTTCTGATGATTAAAAATATATAGTTCTATGTGGTTCTTTTCTGAATCTCATCCAAAATCTTCACATCTCTCTTTGGAAAACATATTGTATTCCTGACCACTGCAAAGCATAATTGCTGAATTTACCTCCCAAGTTCAATGGCTGTGTTCCTGTTCATAAAGCCAGAAATGGTGTTTTTGTGTTTTATGACATTGCATAGCTAACTCGTGGTCAGCACATTATTCCCAATGACCTCGGGAACTTTTTCTGCCCAACTTGCACATATCCAGCCTGTCCTCACCTGATCAAGGAGTTTATTTTAGTACCTAAGTTTTTCCCTTTTCATTGAGCTTTATCCTGTCTTTGGCCACAATTGTAAATTGTGTCCTTACCTTCCCCCCTCAAAAGAAATGTATGCATTGACGTCTTAACCTGCAGTACCACAGAATATTTAGGGAGATAGGGCCTTTAAAAAGGCAATTAAGGTATAATGAGGCCACTAGGGTGGGCCCCCATCCAATATGACTGGTGTCCTTATAATAAAGAAGAAGGGATTAGAACACAGAGACACAGAAAGAAAGCCAGGTGAAGACAGAGAGAAGGTGGCTTTTTAGTAGTCAAGTGGAGAGGCCTCAGAAGAAACCAAGCCTACCTTGACCTCAGGGTCCTAGACTCCAGCACTGTAAGAAAATAAATTTATATTATTTGAGTGACCCATTCTGCAGTACTTTGTTATGGCAGCCCTAGCAAACTAAGCTAGCCCCCTTTCCAATTTATCAAGCATACTTTGAGTTCTGAGCCTGTCTCCCAAGGTGTTATCCTGCAGTTAATCCTGGCACCCTGTTCTCTTCTGGCGTTAATTCTACAGGGAAAGTGCCTGAAATAAAATGGGGACCACGTTTACTGGACCTGATAAGATCATGGGAGGTAAATTAAACTCTAGTCTCGCCTACAGTTCATGGTTGACTAACCTGAAGGATTTCTGGGAAAGCACCCAGGAGCAGTTAGGTGTGCTGGAGGTCAGCATTACCGGTGTCACTGGTAATTAAGGATTTGGGATGAAATGAGCTTATCAAGGGAATGTATTTGTGTAGGGCAGGTAAAACAACTGGCAGCTAAATGACTTACCTCAATAAACCCAATGGACACTTCCTACAGAACCTGTTTTTTTTATTTTAATCATCTGATGGTGCTTGACATGGACAACCTTTCATTTTCTCCTTTTTTGAAACATCCTCTTCCTTTGTCACAATACTCATTTCTGGTTTTCTTCCTGTTCCTGTGAAGCTCTCCCAATACTTCTCAGTTTCCTTCTTCTTTAGTCACTCTTCCAATGCCACCTTTATTTAGCAATCTGCCCTCACCCAACTTCTCACTCAACACGTCTCTCCCACACCATGTAGCTCGCCATCCCCATCATAGGTGGTACCCTGTGTCCTACACTTTTCCAATACTTTATCTCTTCTCAGTATTTACATTCTTTGAGACCCATTCTCAACAAGATTCTATTGATAGTTAATATTGTTTTCTAATAAACCAATTCCATTTATGCATTCATTCGTTTATTCCCTCAACAACCACATACAGAGTGTTATGTGCCATGCACTATTCAAAGCCCTGAACTGCAGTATTCATGAGCAAATGTAACTCATTTACATTTTACCAGAAGCCTTCAATTCCTCAGTCCAAAAGAGTAAGTAGCAATAATAATAGTTTACATTTTTGTAGCAGTTTACAAAATGCTTATATTATGTATATTATACCAGGTGATGCTTATAACAACTCCATGAAATAGATAGGGAACATATCATTTTAACCTCAGGAAATTCAAGCTCCGTGATTCTGACAAAAATTCTTTCTAAGAATGGGCAGAACCAAGATTTGAACACAGGTCTTTTGGCTCCCAAGCTAATACTGATTCCTTTCTACTCCAGATGCTATGGCAGAGCTAATTGTAATGGTGCTTTGAAGTCTAGAGGGAGAATTGGGGTTTGCATGGTGTTTTGGTTTCCTATTGCTGCTGTAACAAATTACCACAATCTTGGTGGCATAAAACAACATGCATTTATTCTCTTGTAGTTCTGGAGGTTGGAAGTCCAAAACGAGTCTCATTGGCTGAAATCAGCATGTCTTCAAGACTGTATTCCCTTCAGAGGCTCCAGGAGTAGAATCTGTTTCCTTGCTTTTTCCAGCTACTGGAGGTTACCATCATTCCTTGGCTCATGGCCCCTCAGCACATTGCCTTTTCTACCACTTTTATCATTACATCACCTTCTTCCTCTCCTTTCAGAGCTCCCTCTAGCCCAGCCGTGGGCAAACTACGGCCACCTATCAGAGCTCCCTCTAGCCCCTTCTTGTAAGTACCTTGTTACTGTATCATTGGAACCACCCAGATAATCCACGATAATCACCCCATCTCTGTATCCTTAATTTAATCACATCTGCAAAGTCCCTTTTGCCATATAAATTCATATTCATGGTTCCAGGTAGGACTTGGATATCTTTGGGGGCCATCATGCAGCCTACCACCCATGATATCCTTTTTAAGTTATACATTTAGTGACTATTTTTTTTTAACAAAAAGTCACACCAGACTGTAGTGACTTTTCCATTTCTCTTCATCCAAATAGGTTCACCAGTCCTTCATTCAGCTGACAAACACAGAGCTCCTATGTGTTGGGCATCATACAAAGTATTGGGCAGTGACAGTGAAAGAATGTAGGAGGTATGATTAAAACTTCTTTGGCCTGAGTGACTCAACAAAGG
>NW_006296096.1:131540-133240 GCF_000327345.1 Myotis davidii
TTCCAGGAATGGAGTAGTTTTTCAATACTGTGCTGACAAAGTGTGATGTGTGTGTGTTGTCTGTCAGGCACCTCAGACACCTCAGATAGAGATGGTGAATTATAGGGAATTACATACTTTTTTAAAGCAATTTATTAATTTATTTTAATAAGCATTTGATTTTCTCTGAAAAATTCTAGTGTTGCTATGTCTCTGTCAAATGCCACAGTATTTTTCTTATTTCTGCAGTTAGCAATGGAAAAGAAAGCTTTACCTCATTGAAAACACACAAAAATTTTTGAATAGGTTCAATTAAGTTAGAGACTAAAATGGTAAAACAAGCGTAATAAGCACTCTCTAGCCCTGAACTGAAGTTTTGCTGTTTCAAGGAAAAATATCTTTGACTTCTAGACATTTACTCTTTAATTCTACCACACATTCTGAAGGGAAAGCAGCCAACATGGTGAGCAAAGGAAATTGAAATTTATAAAGAACCATTTAAATAAGAAATCAGATTGGCATAAAATGAGTCCCATTCTAATCTAATTTTTGAATGCAAAGCTCTTGCTCTTTCAGGATCTGGGATCAGGCTTCTGTACTGAAAACACTCGCATTTTACTTAATTTATCTGCCTGTGTGAAATAACTTCATAGTCAGTATGTATTAACTTGGCTCATCAAACCACTTGCCTAGAAAAATCAAGTAAAAATATATGTTGAAAGTGCTCATGACAAAGAGAGAGAGAGAGAGAGAGAGAGAGAGAGAGAGAGAGAGAGAGAGAGAGAGAAACAGGGGAGGGGCAGAAGAGGCTGGCCTTAATTTCTCAATCATATTTTGGGAGTCTTTTGTTCCTCATTAAATTTCTCCTTTAAGGTATGTAAATGTTCTTAAATGGAATACATGAATGTCAGAGCTAACCCATTATGTTTGAGTAAGACTATCCATAGGATTATACTGAACTATCTTAACTCACCTACATAGTCAAGGGTTCCAAATGTACTCGTTTTCTTCCTCTCAGATCCACCCTCTTCACTGTGTTCTTTCACTGCCTTTGCCTAGATCACCTCATCCTAAACGAACAAAGCAACTCCCTTCTACCACCATCAAAACTATCAAACAACTTCCTCTGAGCTTGTTAATCTCTTTAGCCTGACTGGCAATTTTTAAAAACTCTACAGTAACTTTGTGGTTTCTCCTTCTTCTGTCCCTGATGCCCCACTGACATTCCATTTAATAATATGTATTCTTAATCAGCAAATGTGCTTTGTGCTTTGCCTCAGTTTTTGTTCTCCTGACTTTTCTGGCATGATATCCCCCCCCCCCCGAACTCTCTCCCTCCCGTTTGACATTCCTACCCTGCACTATACTGGTTCTTGTTACTCTCCTCTGCTTCTTTTGACTCCTGCAAGCCCTTAAAAGTAGGTGTTTCTCAAGGTTCTCTTCTTTCTTTAAAGGCATTACTTTGAGGATCTTAACCAACTTCTCACCAGTCTTTTTTAAATTTAAATTCTTTATTGTTTAAAGTATTACATATGTCTCCTTTTCCTCCCATTGACCTCTCCTAGGCCACCCCCAACCCCCAGCACATGCCCTCACCCACTCTACAGTCTGTGTCCATTGATTATGCTTATATGCAAGCATACAAGTCCTTTGGTTGATCTCTTACCCTGCCCTCCCCACCACTCCCTTGCCTTCCCTTTGAGGTTAGACGGTCTGTTCCA
>NW_006296096.1:133700-135005 GCF_000327345.1 Myotis davidii
CAAGGTACATCCCCCTGCCCGGAATCGAACCCGGGACCCTTCAGTCCACAGGCCAACGCTCTATCCACTGAGCCAAACCAGGGAGGGCTATATTTTGGATATTAACCCTTTGTCAGATGTATCTTTGCCAAATATGTTCTCCGATACAATAGGCTCCCTTTTCGTTTTATTGATGGTTTCTTTGCTGTGCAGAAGCTTTTTATCAGATGTAGTCTCATTTGTTTATTTCCTCCTTAGTTTCCTTTGCTCAGGAGATATAGCCATAAACATGTTACTACGAGAGATGTCTTAGATTTTGCTGCCTAGGGATTCTTCTAGGATTTTTATGTTTTTCTGACTTACATTTAAGTCTTTTATACATTTTGAGTTTATTCTTGTGTATGGTGTGAGTTGGTGGTATAGTTTCATTTTTTTGCATGTATCTGTCTAATTTTTACAGCACCATTTATTGAAGAGACTGTGTTGACTCCATTGTATGCTCTTGCCTAGGAGGTCAAATATTAATTGATCATAATGGCTTGGGTTGATTTCTGACTTCTCTGTTCTGTTCTGCTGGTCTATATGTCTGTTCTTGTGCCAGTAACAGGTAGTTTTGAGGGCAGTAGCTTTGTAGTATAGCTTGATATCTGGTGTTGTGATCCCTCCAACTTTGTTCTTCTTTCTCAGAATTGCTGCAGCTATTTGGGGTCTTTTTTTTAATTTCATATGAATTTTTGGAGAATTTGTAGTAGGTCTGTGAACTATGCCATTGATATTTTAATGGGAATTGCATTGAACATTTTAATGATGTTGGTCCTACCAATACATGAACATGGTATAGTCTTTCATTTGTTTATGTCTTCCTCTATCTCTTTTTTCATTGTCCTGTAGATTTCCGAGTATAGGTCTTTTATGTCCTTAGTTAAGTTTATTCCTAAATATCTTAATTTTTTTGTTGCAATGGTAAATGGGATTTTTTTTTTAGTTTCTCTTTCTGTGAGTTCATTATTGGTGTATAAAAAAGCCATAGATTTCTGGGTGTTAATTTTGTATCCTGCTACATTGCTGAATTCACTTATTAGATCTAGTAGCTTTTTGATGGAATCTTTGGAGTTTTCTATGTATAGTATCATGACATCTGTGAATAAGGACAGTTTTACTTCTTCTCCAATTGGGATGTCTTTTATTTTTTCTTGTCTGATCACTATGGCTAGCACTTCCAGTACTAGATCGAACAGGAATGGTGAAAGTGGGCATCCCTGTTTTGTTCCATTCTTAGGGGAAATGGAGTATTTTCCCATTGAGAATTATGTTGGCTGTAGGTTT
>NW_006296096.1:135390-142941 GCF_000327345.1 Myotis davidii
CGTTTCTTGGTGAGCCTGGCTAGAGATTCATCAATCTTGTTTATCCTTTCAGAGAACTAGCTCTTTATTTTATTGAATTTTGTACAGTTTTTTTGGTCTCTATGTCATTTATTTCCACTCTGACCTTTATTATTTCCTTCCTTCTGCTTACTCTGGGCTTTTCTTGTTGCTCTCTTTCTAATTCTTTAAGTTATAGGATTAGATAATTTATTACATCATCAGTCTTGACTGTTAAAAAAAAATGGTTTCCCAATTTTCCTCAATCTTAGCCTTTGCTTCCACCCCAAACTTCTCATGTCTAAAACCAAACCCAGCATCCTTCCCTGAAACCACTTGTGCTTTGAGACTTACTCCTTATATCTGATTGATGGAGACAATCAATTTACCAACCCAAATTAAAAGCCTTAAAATTTTGTATGGCTTCTTCCTCTCTCCCACCTAATGAGATAGATGCCAAATTTCACGAAACCTACCTCTCTAAACCGCTCGTATCACTGGCTATCCCATTTGTACAATCTCCACTTTAAACTAGCCTCACATTGCCTTTTCATGGGCCATTACCATATTTTTCTCTAAATCTCTCCCCTGTTCATCACCACCACCCTTCATTCTTTTTTTCTTTTTCTTTTTTTTAATCCAGCCTTAGCCACTGCCAGGTCAAGCCCATATTCAAAAGCCTTGAATAGTCTTGAATTTCCAACTGAAATAAATCTAAATGAAGGTGTCCTTGGACTCCTTCAGTTACACTATCATGTCTAGAGTAGGAATACGAGGGGTAGTGGATGGTTGCACTGTACATTAATGTCTTCAGAATTGTGTCCTATTCTGAAGGTAATATAAGTAACCCAGAGCTCAGAGTACAGTGACCAGGATGGGTAAAGGTTTATGACTACGTGATATAAAAGTGGTTAAATAAATGGAGATATTTTGGCCTTTCGAACCTCAGTAAAGAAGATAGCTGACTTTGATATATGAATAATTGCCATTTGGTAAAGGACTCCTTTTGTGCCATTTGGTCATGAGAGGTAGAACTTGAACAAAGAAGTGGAAGCTAAAAGGAAAATGATTTTAGCTCAACTTATAGAGAAAATAGAACTAAATAAAGTTGGGACAGGAATTCTCAAGAGCAGAATCTGTTATCAGAGGTTTTCATTTAAACTGAATGCATTTTTTAAAAAGTTATGGAGCTGATAGAAGAATATAATTCTTTTCAATCATGCGGTTGCTTATTTGTTTATGTAGCTCTTTCTTAGCCCAGCATGCTGCACCAACCCGTTTTTCCAACTCTCCCTCTCAATTTCCATACATGTCCATGCTATCTTTACCTGCAATTTCCTTGACTTACAGATTTCCTTTTAAAATCTTATCCATTTTTTCTCAATCCTGAGTGATAGATAATTAACTAAAAAAAAAGTGATGGTATTACTTCTAAAGGGAGGTCTATAGCTAAAGGCCCCCAAATGCATTACCCCAGACAGATATTCTTAAGCAGAAAGATATAGTCAGCTAATTCTTCTTCCAGGCAAGCAATAATAATAATGCCAATGAAAATAATGTATTCCATAAATTAGGCACTAGATGAAACCCACATAAATGGCAGTCTCACATTCCCTTGAAATCAATAGATTTTTGTCAAAATTATAATGATAACACACAAAATTTTATCCATTTTTCAATGGCCAAATCAAATGTTACTTTTCTATCAAAATTTCCCTCCTCACATCTCAGACACCACCAGGAACAGATGAGTTGTTTTACTCCAAAATTTTAATACTCCTTTTATTCATTTCAAGGTGCTTAGTATTCTTACTAATGTTATTTGTATCCATTTCTCCTTTCACCTAATAGGGTGTCAACTTCATGAGGCAGGAATTACTTTTATATTGTTACTAGAGGCCCGATGCACAAAATTTGTGCAGGGGCCTTGGCCCTGGCCCTGCCCGCCACGACCAGGGGCCTCTGCCACCTCTGCTGTGGTCCCCACCCACTGTGGCTTTGTCTGGAAGGAAGGACGTCTGGAAGCACATCCAGTCTAAGTTAGCATATTACGCTTTTATTATTATAGATAACCTCTATAGGACCTAGTATAATGGAATTCCCTTATACTAGGGGTCAGATATACTGATGTCAAACTGGTTTTGTAAGAAAGTTTTTAAAATGACTCTAAGAAGTAGGTAACTTGATTTTTCAAGAGGTTTTGTGACATTCTTACTGAGATATTCAACACATGCTCATAATAGAACATTAAAAGAATTATACATTTGGTTATATTTTTATGAAATTAAGTGACACTGAATCAGAGCTCTATACCATTAAAATTTGTAAAATAAGAACATCAGAAAAGTAAACAGTGAATTCTGGCAAGAGTTAAGAAAGGGAACATCTTATTGTGATATATCAGACATTTACTCTTTTAGCTCTACCATTTCTTCCTGTTCTTCATAGCAATACAGAGCATTCCCATTGGTGCTGATTTCTGTTTGGTAAATTGCTGCCAAGAGCCCAGATGTTTCTCAGTGTGAATTTACAGAAACTTGTGTTGTCCAAATTTCAGAAGGGCTGTTAAACTAGATTCGATAAAGCAAGAAAAAACAAAAACAAAAACAAAAGAACAACTTACATTGAAAACTAAGCCTAAATTATTTATTATTTCAACTGCTCCCCACCACACTTCATCTTCCCCATCTGCATTCAGCTCTCAAGTGACTCAAATTAGGGGCTAAACGTCAAATTATGAGTTGAAAATATGACTGTGGCTGCCAGGAAAATGAAAATATATGGGAATCTGGTGAGGCAGTCTGATTAGCTCAGAAGTCTCCTTTACTTATGGTACTTCTTAGGAAGCAATCTTCCAAATCTTTGGACTGTCAGCCATTAAAATTCCCTTAGAAAAAGCCCAAGAGAAAGCCCTTCCATGTGGGTTTGAGGCAAGTGTAATGCTGCCGAGAAGATGCAGTACCATGACTCCTTGAGCACTTGGGCACCTCAGGAATGAACAAAACTCAATGATTTCCCTCCAGGCCAGCGGTTCTCAACCTGTGGGTCGAGACCCCTTTTGGGGTCGAACGACCCTTTCACAGGGGGTCGCCTTAAGATCATCGGAAAACACATATATAATTACATATTGTTTTTGTGATTAATCACTATGCTTTAATTATGTTCAATTTGTAACAATGAAAATACAATCCTGCATATCAGGTTTACATTATGATTCATAGCAGTAGCAAAATTACAGTTATGAAGTAGCAATAAAAATAATTTTATGGTTGAGGGTCACCAAAACATGAGGAACTGTATTAAAGGGGCGCCGCATTAGGAAGGTTGAGAACCACTGCTCTAGGCATATCTTATGGCTTCTGCTACTTGCCCTTCTATCTTCTGACTTCCCCCTTCCTCTCAGCCTAAACAGGAGAAAGTCAGAATGACATGGTCCACAAAGTGCCCCTCTGGGCCTGCTTGGATTCTAAGCACAGGCCTCCCCTCTCCGTCGCAGGAAGGTTGTGGGAATTCTCTTTATCACTTGGATCTGTGCCCTAAAGAAAGAAAAAAATTAGTATTAACAAGTTGCAGCAGAGAAAAAATAATAAATAAAATAGATAAGTTGCAAGAGAGTCATGCTGCGCAGTTACAAGTTCAATGTCATTCTTTTCTGATAGAGTGAAGAGGAGGCTAAAAGATATTAAAACTTAATGTGGCTCCATTTTCCCTCTTTCTGGTATGAAAATAAATTTCTAGATATGAAAGGAGCACAGTTTGAAATACCAAAAACATTATAAAGCAATCTGACATTATTACCTACAACATGCTTTCTAACAACCTGGCATAGGCATTGAGATGTTGCCAGACCATTTTGGAAAGAATTAACTTGGTCTTCAGCAAGAGTGGAGCATGAGGACTGATGATTAAGCATTGATTTCCTGTTCTTATAAACTAGTATCTTGTGTTCCAAAGGCATTCGCTTTGTTTTGTAGGATACTGGCTCTCTGTGGTAGCGTGGGTAGGATAAATGGTAGCTGCTTCGGGCAGAGCTTTGGTATAGAATGCTTCTGACAGCGCAGGGACTCACAGAGCAAGCTGATGGAGGGTGTGTGCACACTGACTCATGCTTTATGTCATCTACACCCTCTTAAGTCTTATTTGTAAATAAGCATTTTTGTAAGAAAGCATTTTTGTAATTATTCCAAGTGGGATATTCCTGTCATAAAGATTATAAATCTCATAATCCCTTGCTGAAAATCTGGCTTGTATCTAAGACATCAAAACAATAATCAGATTCTTTATTTTTATGTAAAAAAATTATAACATAAAATATGTAACATATTCCAAAAAGTACATGTAAAGTATATATAATTTAAAAATTAGTAAAATGAACAAACTACCCCCACTGCCAGCTTGAGAAATAGAGCACTAATGATGTCTTGAAGTCACCTGTGTACTCATCCGCATTCCCAGCCTCAATAGGCACCTTTAGCCATTACCCTGAGTTTTATATTTATCAATTTCTTGCTTTTCTTTGAAATTTTACCACTTATGTATATATCTCTAACATGCATGTATATGTGTGTATATACTTTTTTAATTTTATATTAAAAAAGTCAGACTATTTTCCCCAATGACTTGTCTTTCTTAACATGTTTATGAGAGTCATTCATAGAGATGTGTGTAGTTCTAGTTAATCTATTTCTGACTGTTGGATGAATGGAAATGTTATTCTTACTCCTACTGATCAACCTTTGGGTTGTTTCCAGAATTTTGTTATTATAAATGATGTTGCCATGAACATCCTTGCACATATATGTTGGACAGTAATTGCTGGGTTATAGGGTATACATGTCTTAGCTCTGCTAGCTCTTGCTCCAGTTATTTTTTTTTAAATTTGGTTTCTAGCATCATAAAAGAGTTTCTGTTTTGCCATAGCTTAACCAAGACTTGATATTGTCATATTTTATAAGAATATTTGGTGGGTCTTAAATGGTATCTCATTGTATTTTTAATTTTGTGTTTGACTGATTACTAATGATGTTGAGCATTTTTATGTGTTTAATAGCTACTCAGTTCTGATTTTGCCCATTTTTCTATTGGACTGTTTTACTTTCACTTATTGATATATAGGCATTCCTCTCTTTTTTATTGTGAAATATAGTATACAAACAAAATTACATGAAAAATTATGTACAATTTAATAAATCGTTTTAAGGAAATACTTGTAGAAATGCAACCTATGTTAAAAAATAGACATTTTTAGGACCCCAGGAACTCCACATATGTCTCAGATCTCTAATTCAATACCATCTTTTGCCAAAGAAAACCACTTTCTTGATTTTTATGACAATCTTTTCTTTGCTTTTTGATAGTTTTACCATCTATGTATGCATGTCTAAACAATAAGTTTAATGTGGTCCATTTTGAACTTTATACTGTACATATTCTTTTTTATTTGGCTTCTTTAGATCAACATAGTGATTCTTAGCCTGATCTCATGTCCTATCTTGAGGATTTGGGGTATATCTTACTTTAATCCTAGAGCTTTGCCTATAATTCAGATCTACATAGAAATTTAAATAAAACTAAAAAAATAATACTCACCTAGATTCATTTATGTCTTCCATTTTACCCCAATTTACAAATTTCTCTATGTTAATTCTAGATGAGTCAGGAAATTTCACAAAATTGCTAGCTAGTTGCTATGGTAGCAGATTTATTTTCATTTTATTGCTGCCTTATTTCTGAACATTTTATGTTTGGCATAATCATGAATTAATTTTAATGCACCCATGCTTCACATCTACTATCTCTGAGGCAAGGCCAGTTTTTTTTTTATATTCTTTTCTCTTCAATACCAATAGCCTAACATATATCTTAGAAGAACTCTTAGTCTTCTGGATTCATCTATATATATATAAAAGCCTAAGTGACCTTTAAGACCAAACAACCAGAATGACTGGTCGACCAGTCACTATGACACACACTGACCACAAGGGGGCAGACGCTCAAAGCAGGAGTTGCCCCTGGTGGTCAGTGCACTCCCATAGCCAACCTCCCGCAGCCCCTCTACCCGGCCAGCCAACCTCCCACAGTCCCTTTCCCCAGGCCCTGATTGGGGAGGGGGCTGGCAGGCCAACCTCCTACAGTTCCTCCCCCTGGCCAGCCAGCCCCCCATAGGCCTCAATTACTGGCCAGGCCAAGGGACACCACCCGTGCATGAATTTGTGCATCAGGCCTCTAGTGGAAATATAATATGAAATAGCCAGCAAAGTTATAAATCTTCAGATGCTATGCCTAAGCCATAGTACTTAGTAAACACTAATAACTGGGACCCAAGCACATTGCCAATTATATATAAACTGGAGGCCCAGTGCACAAAATTTGTGTGAGGGTGGGGGGGGGGTGTCCCTCAGCCCGGCCTGCACCCTCTCCAATCCAGGACCCCTCAGGGGATTGCCAGTTTAGGCTCGATCTCGCAGTCGGACATCCCTCTCATAATCCGGGACCACTGGCTCCTAACCGCTCTCCTGCCTGCCTAATCAACCCTACCCACTCTGCCTGCCTGCCTACCTGCCTGATCACCCCTAACTGCTCTGCCTGCCTGATTGCCCCTAACTGTCTCTGCCTCACCCCAGCCACCATGACTTTGTTCAGAAGGATGTCCGGAAGGACATCTGGAAGACGTCCAGTCTATCTGGTCTAATTAGCATATTACCCTTTTATTAGTACAAGTATAGACTATTTTTTTTTAATTACTGGTTTTTACCTAGTGTTCTTGTTCTCTGATTTTCCTAAAACACCCTCAGAATTCAATTCAAATTAGTTTAATTCAACAAACAGTTACTGAGGACCTAAGGAATATCCCCTCCTTCAACCATAAAAAAGGAAGAAATAAAAATAACTAATTTGCCGAAACTGGTTTGGCTCAGTGGATGGAGAATAGAAGCAAGAACAAGATGAAAGTCACACAGAGGAGAGAGTGATAAACTCTATTAGGGTTCATGTGTTAGGAGAAGATATCACAGAAGTTGAAGTCCCCAAACTAGTTTTTAAAGGATGAATAGAAAATGTCCAACCAAGGGAAACAGACTGGGCAAAAGCCTGGAGGTTACAATGAGTTCAGTGAACTACATGTGATTCAGTATTGCTGGAGCTTTAAGTACAAAGCAAATGAATGAAGAGAGATGAGGCTCCAGAGAAAGGCCAAGGTAAGATCGCAAAGGACATCGCAAAAGGCTTGTCAAGGAGTTTGAACTTTATTCTATAAGCAATAGGAAGCCATTCAAATATGGGAACATAATCACATCTGTTTCAGGAATGTTATTGTCAAGATGTTGTGGAACTTAAGTGGTCAGCTGTGTAGTGGGTATTAGAAATCCAGAGATCCAATTCAGGTCTGTTACAGCATCAGGGGCCCCACTTGCTGGGGTCCAACCCCAGAGGGTCCAGGGGTCCCCAAAGGTGTGGACGGAGTTGGCAAAGAAGGAATGACACGGAGACAGCGTTCAGTTGATCAGCAGCCTTGCCAGGATCTCTAGCCACAATCTCCAGCCAAGTTCTGTGTCC
>NW_006296096.1:143084-161478 GCF_000327345.1 Myotis davidii
TAGTGAAGGGTTTATTCCCCCCAATAACTTCAGGGGAAAATCCCTACCTGGGGAAACAACCTTTCTTGGCGAGGTGACCTTGGTTAAAACACAGCGCCAAGAAGGTGAGCAAACATATCAAGAACAGTATGCCATATATGCCAGGTCCCTTGAAACAGCAAGGATGGACTGGCTCCCAGCACCCACTGTGTCAAAGACTGCCTTTTCCTGTATTGTTGCCCTCGTGTGCAACCCCAATCCCCTGTTGAAGACGGCAGTGTTCACATTCTAGGCAGAAGAGTTAATAGAGACACAGTAAAAAAGAGTAAAGTGAGCCCCCCAACTGTCTTTATAAGAAGATCCCCAGAAACTGCCACAAGACTCTTCTACCTCCCATTGACCAGAACTTCCTCACCTGCTCACACCTAGCTACAAGGCAAGCAGGAAAGTATAGAAAAAAAAATGGAGGACAACTGGCAGTTTTTTGCCACTGAGAAATAAGATATTGGAAGCAAAGGAGGCCAATAAAAAGAGGACTCCACGCCCAGCACCATGGCTCAGTGCTTCAGCATTGACCTATGAACCAGGAGGTCACGGTTAGATTCCTGGTGAGGGCACCTGCCAGGGTTGCGGGCTCAATACTCAGTGTGGGGCATGCAGGAGGCAGCCAATCAATGATTCTCTCTCATCATTGATGTTTCTATCTCTCTCTCCCTCTCCCTTCCTCTCTGAAATCAATTAAAAAAAAAAAAGACTACTGTAGTATTGCAGTGAGATGAAGAGGACTGTGGTAAGGCAGTATGTGTGAGGGTGGAGAGTGAGTTGGGAAGCAGAATGGTTTAATAGTTTAAAATCTAATGAATGGAGTGATGGTTCTTTATTTCTAGCTTAAGAGGCTGAATAGGTAGAGGTATCTCCATGGGGAATTTATACCATCATAAAACTGGTAGGAGCGGGGGGAAAAGAAACCAAGAAAAGTGTCAAAATAGTATTTTTACTGTATAAAAACCTCTTGTCTCTGACACTGTCCCTTCCCCAGAGTTTCCTCCAAATGTTTGGACTTTACTTAAAAGCGTGAGGGGAGATACAGTTATCCAAATAACAGGATGCTGAGCCTTTTCCTTCTATTCAAGAGAGTGGGATAGGAACACTTCCAGACCTGACTGTCACCAACTAGATGAGTGGCTGGGCCTTTGTTTCCTCAACTGTAAAATAAGAAAGGTGCACTAGGTGATGTCTAAGTTTTCACCAGATATAGAATTGTTTGATTCACTAATCAGACCAATCACCCACGCTAATTAACAGCACAAAGTGAACAACCTTGCGTCCCTCCAGCCATGCGTTCCTTGACAATGGAAAAAGTAATTGAGGCAATATCTTCAAGTTCAAGTAAACACAATTTCCTGTCTAATTGCTTCATATCCCTTTTCACTTAGCTGTTGGAAACCTAGTTCAGTGTGGTCTGGGAGTATTAAACTTTGGTGAATGTATGAAGTCTCTTATTAAAGTGGAGGGGGTTTTGCCAGATGCATTTCAAGATTACTTTAAAAAGTCTTACTTGGGGGGAAAAGGATTACTTTTCTCATTATGTACATAAGTCTACATGTGGTAGTTGCAAATATCTCCCTTGAGTTAAGAAGTATTTTCCCATTTGGTTGGTCAAGTACACAGTGTTTCACCTACTACAAAGGTTTAAAATGAGCCTTTCATCACAGAGCAAAGCAATGGTGGCAGCCTGTGATTTTTGGCAGAAGGAACACTTTGGAATTGCTAATTTCCTATTTCCAAATTCAGCTGAAGATTGTAGCCTGAGTCCATAGCGCTTTGCAAATTTTAACAAGCAGGACCCAGTGACACTGCCAGGCTGTGTAAAATGCCAACGCATCTAAACCAGCAGGGTGTTTGCTGAGGATGAGCCTTTTGGAAGACAGGTTCCAATCCAAGGCCCCAAATGCCTTACAGAGACAGGAAAGAGTCCACGGGACACAATTGGTAGACTCAGGTGTTTGCTTTGGCCCGCGACGCTCCTCTCATCTCCCCTGTGTTCTGTGCCAACTGGCAGCTGTCCTCAAGGTCAGATTCTTTTTAAAAAATCAGCAACTTAAATGAGAACCAGTAATGCTTTCTGCAGGTACGATCCATTTCACTTGGAAAGGGTTTCACTCGTATTTCTTTTGATACAAAAAGTTTGGAAATCTGATATAAATGTTATATTTTAGAGCTCATATCCAGCACCAAGTTTGCATTCCTCAGCCAAAGAAAATATCCCTTACTGAATAAGCATTCGATCCCAGGCTACGATGAAAACACATTTTCTAGGTGACCAAGAGAAAACAAAGGCAAATAAGGCTATGATGATATAACTAGCTCTGAAGCAAGCTACAGTTTTATTTTTCTCAGTTTCCCAACAATCTTCAATGCTGTTGGTTGATTTTTAATTAATCATTTTTTGCATTTGACAAACAGAACTTTTAAAGAGAAAAAAAAACTATAAATACGTTATACATATTAAATAGCTAGATACCTATCTACCTCTATCTACCTACCTGTCTGTCTGTCTCTCTGTAAACTGGCAGCTTAATTCCTACAGTTTCGCAGGCGCAAATCCCTGGAGCCATTTTGTTTGCTCTCCTCTGATACCTCATATCTAATCTACCAGTGAATTCTCCCGGCATTTCCTTCAGAATATATCCAGCATCTGACAGTGTCTCATCACCTCCATTGCTACCCACAGTGGTACCAGCACCATCAGCTTTCCCTGGCTGATGGAAATGCTATCCTCCTCGCCAAAGTGGCCTTACAACAGAAGTCAGATGCGTCCCTCAGCCCAGGGCCCTCAGATAAGTTTCCTTCTTTCAGAGTGAAGTCACCATCCTCCCCACACCTGTCAGACCCTGAGACCTCACTTCAGGAAAGGGCATGGGGCTTCTATGACCTTGTTGAGTGTGCCACTGTTCCCAAAGCTCCACGTGTTCACCAACGTGTACTCTCTCTGTACCCTGTTTTTCTGGATTTTCTGGTGGCTTCATTTCATAGGCACGGTGGATTGACTCATAGGCACGGTGGATTGACTCATTGGCCCTTGGTGTTGAGCTCCATCTCCAGCCTCTCTCCCCTTCTCAGAGGTGGAGGGGATGGGGAAGGAGAGGGAGAAGAGGAGTGACTAGAAGTTCCAACCAGCTAATCACAGGTTTGGCTCTGCTCCCATCCTTTGGTGACCTAAGGGCTTTCCCAAGGTCACCTCATTAACATTAAAAAAAGACACCTTTACTGTGCTCTTCACTTTCAAAATTCCATGGGTTTTAGACGCTCTGTGCCAGAACCTGGGATAAAGACCAAATATGTATTTCTTATTGTAAGTCATTATTACACCTCCCTCCTCTCTGGGCCTTCATTTCTTCATCTACAAATTCGAATAATTATAGTTCATACTTCATACGATTGCTGTGAGGATCACATGAATTATGGTATGAAAAGTACTTTAACCACTGGTTGGCCTAGGTTACAAATTCTAGAAAGCTAACATAAGCAAGAAGCCCTCTTAAGACACATTTTCAAAAGAGCCATATTGCTTCTTCTATCCCCTATTGGAGAAACTCAGGAGAAATTTTCCAAGCATTTTTTCTTGCACCATCTGCATCAGAGTCAGTAAGATTCTTGTTTTAAAAAAGCAGATTCCTGGGCCCTGCCCTAGACTCCTAAAAAAGCAGCCCAGGAAAATCTCATCCCTAACTAGTGCCCATGTGATTCTTTCACACTTTAGGGTTTGAGAACCACCACTATAAATTACCGCCCGTAACTCCAACACACCCTTCCTTTCCATCCTCCGCCTGTGCTACAGGAAGGAGTTTCAAGTAACTGAATACCACCAAGATTTCTAACTTTTCCAGTATCATTTGCTAACTTTTTCAGTATCATTTGTTAACTTTTTTCAACATCCTAAGTACTCCCACTGACCTAGCCTACCTAACTGGAACTCATTTATAACTGGATAATTTCAAGAATAGATACCAGAGAATCTCAGTAGCCATTTACTTTCAAAGGGATGCAATTAATGGAACTCTGCAAGTTTTAGCTTTCAAAAATCAAAACAGAGAGGCTCTCCCATTGGTGCCTTCTGGGGCTACTTTGGTTTGTGTATCTCCTGGAGGAGGGGCCTGTCTGTAATGTAATCCTGAATCAGGACCCTTCCAATAGTTTCTAAGACCCACTTTTAAGTCTCCAGGTGATGCTACATTTATATATAGCATCTTTTTCAGCTCTGGGTTTGGAGAAATTCCAAAGTCTATATAGATTCCCAAGAGGTAAACCCAAAGTCAAAGGAGCTTAGTTCAAAGCACAAAGAGGACAAGAAACTTGTGCCAACAATAGTCACGTCTTTGCCAAAACTTTTAATTTATAGGACCCATGTTTGGGCAGGGAACAGGAGCAAGGATACCCAAGAAATATTTCAGAATTATGCTGATTTTCCTTTGGTTTATATGCGTTTTCTCCTGATGCTGACAGTGAGATTATTCCTAATTTTAGAATCTTCTAAGTTAGTGTTTGCTGTGACATTTTTAGGTTTCTGAGCAAGCTTGTCATTTGGCGTCATTTCTGTAAGGTGAGTTTTGTCTTTGTATGCAATTTACTAAAGAACAAGTATGAAAATAAGAGCTGGTTTAATTTAATTGTTAAATTATAGAATGATAAGTGTGGAAGTAAACTTTGCATGACAACTGGATCATGCCCTGTTGACACGAATACATAGGCTGAGCTATTTAGATCTGCAAAATACGTGAAGCAGATGGTACCCGATAAAGGGAGGAAACCTCACCAAGCTCTTGCCTGGAATTCTCCTTTTGCCCCTCTAGCATCCTTGTGAGATTCTGGCAATCCATATGGAGCTACCATATAATCTTTTTTTTTTCTCAATAAGGAAACACTTCATACTTCCTGGCTTCACATGGATGAGGAGGGACAGAAGTAAATCGAGAGAAAGAAGTGTGTGTGTGGGAGGGGGGAGTAAATATATTTTCTAACATAGATTTAACCCTTTATAATATCAACTATTCTTATCTGTCAATTTTCCATGTTAGAATGAGATGCCTAAGATAATAGAATTTAACCAGAAGTATTCAACTTCTTTTTGTCTGAGACTCATCTTTTCTAGTCATAGTGGTTTCAGAGACAGAGAAATAAAATAACTGTGATTACATTACCAGTCTTAACAGTGACCTAACTACTGCATTATCTAATTGATCCTCATATTTTATCGGCAAAAAAGATGCCTGCATTGAAAATGGATTCAGATGTTTTAAAGCCAGATGCTTTAGGATAAAACAACAGCAGTTTCTGTTTTGAAAAATAAAGAGCTGTCTTGGGTCTTTTTTTTTTTTTAAATATATTTTATTGGTTTTTCACAGAGAGGAAGGGAGAGAGATAGAGAGTTAGAAACATCGATGAGAGAGAAACATCGATTAGCTGCCTCCTGCACATCTCCCACTGGGGATGTGCCGCAACCCAGGTACATGCCCTTGACCGAATCAAACCCGGGACCTTTCAGTCCGCAGGCCGACGCTCTATCCACTGAGCCAAACCGGTTTCGGCTGTCTTGGGTCTTTAACAATGTAATCAATACTCAAAGGGAGATATGTGAGAGCACAGAGGGAAAGAAGTGAAAAGAACTGAAGGTGGTCATGACTACAAAATTGAGATGACATATGATCTGAACCTTTAAGGATAAGTGGGACTTTACTAGTGGTAAAAAAAAAAGGGGGGGGGGGCGGGGCAGGGCATTTTAGGCAGAGAAAACAACTATATTAAACAAAGGCTGCCTATGAGGTGGGGAAGAAAGAGTCAAGAATGACCAAAGCACTTGGCTTATGAGTAACTTTATTGGGTTTACTTTAGATGGTACAGGCAAATAGAGATAGTATCTCCAGTATGTTTGGAAAGTGAGCAAGATAATGACCTTGGTTTTGTACATAGTATGTCACGCCGAATACCCAGATGGAGAAGTTAAAGAAGCAGTTGTCTGACAGTATCTACTCTATGCCAAACAGATATGGATTATATATATGGACTAGAGGCCCAGTACACAAATTCATACATCGGTGGGTCTGGCCAGCCTGCCCTGATCGGGGCTGATCGGGCAGGGCTGGGTGGGGGGAAGGGGCCGATTGGGGACAGGGCCGGCCAGAGGGAGGGGCCACGGAGGTTGGCCAGCTGGCCCTACCCCTGGTTCAGTGGTCGGCAAACCGCAGCTCATGAGCCACATGCAGCTCTTTGGCCCCTCGAGTGTGGCTCTTCCACAAAATACCACATGCAGGCGCGCACATACAGTGCGATTGAAACTTTGTGGCCCATGCACAGAAGTTGGTTTTTGGTCTGGCGAGTCTATTTTGAAGAAGTGGCATTAGAAGAAGTGGGGGGTGTTGGTCGGTCGGGCGATGGGAGACGCAGTGCAGGCATGTCACGGGATACGCAGCATGCGGTTCATGCACAAGTTGAGTGAGCCAGTCAGTCAACAGTCTCATTGTGCAGTGGTTAGTGCTAGTCGTGTCCGCAAATCGTGTGCGGGTGACAAAAGTACCTACTCGGAGCATAGTTACCTGTATTTTTCCAACCAGCTGCAAATCCTACAGGTATTTTTGTCATCAATTTAAGAATTGTAATTCTTTTGTGTTGGTGGCTTTATTATTATAAAATGAAACATTTTTTTAGGTGCCCTGTTTGAGATGGCTACAAAGAAGAAGCAAAGAAAAACAGAAGACAAAAACTGTGAATTTAAAGTTGAGCCCTAACTGGTTTGGCTCAGTGGATAGAGCATCAGCCTGCGGACTCAAAGGTCCCAGGTTCAATTCCAGTCAAGGGCATGTACCTTGGTTGCGGGCACATCCCCAGTAGGGAGTGTGCAGGGGGCAGCTGATCGATGTTTCTCTCTCATTGGTGTTTTTAACGCTCTATCCCTCTCCCTTCCTCTCTGTAAAAAATCAATAATAAAAAAAATGTTGAATGTACCTACCTATATAGTTTAAGTTTAAAAAATTTGGCTCTCAAAAGAAATTTCAATCGTTGTACTGTTGATATCTGGCTCTGTTGACTAATGAGTTTGCCGACCACTGCCCTGGTTGAACTCCTGGTGGAAATCCTGGTCGAGCAGACAATTGCTAATTAGCCTTTTATTATATAGGATTATATGGAATACACACACACACACACACTTACTTGACAGGCAACTCATAGCCTAAGGAGGCAATACTTTGAAAAATAATTACTCTTCCTTTAGGAGAACAGTTTGGTCTAGTTTTATGGTTTGAGTCAACTTATAGATTGCATATCATCATTTATAAGTATCAGAATGTATTTAAAAACTAAGTTTGGCTTATTTGGATATTTCATTGTGCTGATAAGTCCAAGATTAGGTCTTGATTGCCTTATAGGTGAGTTTGATCTACAAATATTCTTGAGCCAGGTCTTTTGAAGCATGTTTTTATTTTTCTGCTTTAGTGAATTCCAAGATGGCATGCTGTAGTACTTGTATAGTAACAGACCGCACATAACACTTCAATGCTGACTGGGCAAATGACAACTGGGAAGTTCATTAGTATTGGTGCATCCTCTGAATCGGCTTCAGTTTACCCTAATGGTAGTAAATCTGCATATCAATGAGCAGTATAGTATTAAACAGCTCCCTCATTTATATGATTTTTTTTTTGCATTCAACAGATTCGCATATACAAGTGATATCTTGTGTGATTAGTATCTCAAGTCACACTGAGGCATATTCTATTTCTATTTGGTTACCTGAAGCTACAGTGAGTCATTTGTTTTTGGAATATTCTCACCTACCAGTGTCACTGATTTTCCAATCTTCAGGTACCTAAATCCTCTAACTCTGCTTGTCCAAAGGCCAACACTGCAGTATTTCACTCAAACCTGCCCTTCACACGCACTCAGATCACCTTTTCTGCTCCTCTCTGATGTCATTTAAACTCGCATTTAAGTCAACACCACATTTTAAGGATTTAGGTTTATTCGTAGTAAATTAATACTATCAAGGTGTGTGTGTGTCTGTGTGAGCCCCATAATGTAAAATGACTGCTTGCATGAATGCCCTGCCTCCTGCTGTGCTCTGTGAGATGGAGAAAGGGAGACAACCAAGCAGGTGAACGACTGGGCAGGTGAAGGAAACAAGAAGCCTCTCAGGCCACTGTAGTCGCGGCACTAGTAGGTAGGAGTCAGTACATCGGGACTAGAGAATGTGTTCTCACCATCCCCTCCCCAACCCCAGATATCCTCCCACCATGAGCTTAGTAAGACTGGGTGAGACCAGCACAGACCTGAAATGCCCCACCCTCTCAGCAAATATTTTCTGAATGCAGGTGTACTTCATGACTGCTCTCCGGGAGAGAGCCACCATTGGCCCTGGTCAAATGTCAAAGAAAGAGAGGTTTGGCCCTAGCCAGTTTTCCTCAATGGATAGTGCATCAGCCTGCAGACTGCAGGGTCTGGGTTCGATTCTGGTCAAGGGCACATTGGTCGGGTTGTAGGCTCAATCCCTAGTGTGGGGCATGCAGGAGGCAGCCGATCAATGATTCTCTCTCATCATTGATGTTTCTGTCTCTCCCTCTCCCTTCCTCTCTGAAATCAATATAAATATTTTTAAAATTTTTTTAAAAAGAGGTTTGTTTTTTACTTTCTCTCTCCCTCAATGAGTTATTTGTAGACCTTCTCCATATTTATGGAAACAATGTATTGTATTAAGTCAAAGACAATATTTTTTCACCTCTGAAATTGGGATGTATTGATAGTGTTGTAATTTAACCTCATTATTAATGAATGGGAAAGGAGTAAAGGAAAGGCAAAATATTATAGTCATTTGTGCAGCTTTGCCAGGAAGGTGCAATTTAGACACATGCTCAGTAAAGTCTGGGTTACATAGGGAAGGTACAGTGGGGCCTTGACTTACGAGTTTAATTCATTCCGAGACCGAGCTCGTTAAGGAGCTTGCTAAGGAGCTCGTTAACTCAAATTACTCTATCAACTCAATGCAAAAAATCGGCTGAGAAACAGCTGGTATCTCAAAAAACTCATTAGTCGGGACACTCGTAAGTCAAGGCCCCACTGTTCTTGCTTGTTAATCACACCTGGGAAGAGATCATTGTTCAGAACAGGCATGGCCCCTGCAAGCCCAGGGAAATTTGAGATACTTAAGCTCCTAAACAACGGAGTTTGCTCTCTTGCTGGCTTGTGCTCTTATGCTCTTGCTCTCTTCAGTCCTGGCTTGCAGAGCTCTCACGCTCCTGCATGAGACTAATGGACTAATGGACTACAACACACACACACACACACAATGCACTAATGGACTACAACCAGTGCCGGGGCTGACCAGCAGCCCCTGAATGACGGATGAACGGATGACTCTGACACAGTTTCACTGTGGGGGAGAGGGATAAGGGACAGCCGGGCTGACGAAGACAGGCAGCCTTGATTGCCCGCCTCATTAGGCTTTTATTGGAATTTTTATCTTTAGATGCAATCAATAGAGTGAGTTATCTTGGGAGGACACATGTGTTTACATTGTTCTCTAGGCAAGGGCATTCAGGGATTAAGCATACGGATTCCAGTAAATACCCGGGGGTCTGAATATGCACACAGACTTGTTTGGAAAAGTCAAGAGATAATTAGGCGCCCTGCCTTTGACAATCCCCTAAGTCTCCCCTAAGTCAAAACTCTGATAAACAGGGCAGGTGGCCAGGTGGCCTTCCACACACTTCCCTTTTCTCAGAATGCCCTTTTTACAAATTTTCCAACCAAGTCTCATGTGCTCCCCCACAAACTAGCCTGATGCTCCACGGGACCCAGCTCCACCATGGAACGGAGACTCTGGACACTGGCTTTGCTTTTACCAGGTGTACCGGTTAATAATGTTTATAATGCAGATTTTGTAATCAAAGAAAACACAATAATTTCAAGAGAAACATCAAAAGTGTTTTATTCAAAGTAATGTCCATCGCTAGCTACACATTTTTCCCATCTTTGAGGTAATTTGTGGATACCGTCCCAATAGAACTTTTCTTGTTTTGAGGCAAACCATTCAGAGACCCAATTTTCCACATCTTCATACGTTTTAAAGTGCTGCTCAGAAAGTGCATGTGCCATCGATCAGAACAAGTGGTAATCAGAAGGAGCAAGGTCTGGTGAATACAGCGGCTGGCCTGCAGTCGATGTTGATGGTTGACCTGGATCAGCCCATGATTTTGTGTGTTTGAGATTCTCAAAATAAATCCACTTTTCATCGCCAGCCACAATTCGGTGCAAAAATGAATTTCTTTCGTGCTGTTGAAGCAATATTTTACTGATGACTTTTCGTTTTCCATTTGTCTTTCGTTCCGTTGATGTGGCACCCATTTTCTTTCCTTTAAAATCTTTCCCATTGCTTGTAAATGATCGGAAATTGTTTGCTGAGCAATGTTTAATCTTTCTGCAAGTTGTTTTTGAGTTTGACACACAACTTCATCCAATAATGCTTGTAATTGTTGGTCTTCAAACTTTTTTGGTTGACCTGGTTGGTATGAAATTCGACATTTTTAAGCATAAAAATATCTATGATGTTAACACCTTCGGAAAATTTAACATATGAAGTTTTGAAGCTTGTTGTCAATACAACAAAATAGAATACATATCAAATCGCATATGTATCAACATATGTGTAACACCGTCTACTGAAAAAAATCCACATTAGTAACCAGTACACCTGGTAGCTCTATTGAACCCCCAGCTGCACATCTTCCAGGACTGGGTTAAGGGAAATGGGACTTTGGAAACCCAAGGATGTATTCCATGAAAATAAAATTCACTCATCCTCCAGTACGAGTCTCAGGAAATTCTTTTTCTTGAGATACATTAACGACTCGACCCCCAGCATCCAGTGAGAAAAGGGATCCCCCACTTTCACCGATACCAGTATCATATAATTAAATGGCATCCTATGACCTTGGTATTGCCTGCACTGAATTTCTTACATAAGCATTTACTTCTGACAGTTACCTAGGGACACTACCGAACTGAGACCACTTTAAATTAAATTCTCTTCCTGAGGTTTTTGCATCGTGCAGGTGGTGTGAATTGAGACATCATATCTATGTGAGTAATGGCTGTGGTTCACCATCTCAGGGGAGATTTTCTTTTCTTTCTCCTCCCAGTGTAAAGGTTGACAAACGCAAGTTGTCACTTGGGGGTTCCAGCTCTATGCCAGGATCTCTTATTAGATTTTCTATCTGGACATTTTTCCCTCAAAAGGATTTAAGAAATGTGATATTGGAACTGGAGAGGTTCACCAGGGACAAAAAAGAAGTTTCCTACTTCCAAGGAGCAGCACCGCCTTCCTTAGGTCTTTGCTTGTGTCTCAGAGCCTGCCACCACCTTTAGGAAGAGCTAGGTAATCACACTCCAGATGAATGATTCACGATGCAATTTGTAGGCATAATGGGATTTGTTAATTTGTAATTTCATCAAGGTGTAATTTGTGAGCAAAGATTGTGGTAAAGCTATAATTACCACTCTGGTGATTTTGTTCATTGCTTTCGCAAATACTTATAAAGGTATCTATTCTGTGCCCTGGGGAAGGTACAAAGATGCCCAGGAAATGATGCCTGATCTCACTAGAAGCCGGATGCATGAAATTCGTGCAAGAGTAGGCCTTCCTTTCCCCGGCTGCCGGCACCAGCTTCCCTCTAGCACCTGGGACTCAGCCTTCCCTCGCAGCCATGGCAGGTTGCCTTGGCCCTCACAGCCCCAACTTCTTCCAGAAGGTCATCTGGAAGGATGTCTGGTCTAATTAGCATATTATGCTTTTATTATTATAGGTAAGTCATGTGCTCATTAACTATAATGCAGTGTAGACAGTGATGATGCCAGGGAGGAGGAATGAAAAATATGCCCCCTGGATATTCAGGAGAGAAAGAAATAATTTCTAGTTTGTGGAGAATAAAAAATACTTTATGAAAAATATGGGTATAATAGTAATAATAAAAATAATAATGATTACCATTTAAAATGCTCTGCTCATATTATTTTACCTAATTCCTCATGAAATAGATATTAATTCCACTTTATAGTTGAGTACACTGGTTTTGAAGAGCAGATAGATTTTTTGAGGCTGACGCAGTGTTGGAAACAGTGCCTAGGTGAGACTATAAGAACAAAGGCACATGTGGGAAAGCAAGGGGCGCATACCGAAATACTATAGCACATGGTTTAATTTGGTTGGAGCATGGGATGTGTATAGGCAAGTAATAAGAGATAAAACTGAATATTTCATTTTAAGTAGGTAATGGAGGAATAAATGGGAGTTGTCATGGAGACGCAATAAAATAACCTGGCAGATGGTTTTGCAAGGTAACACAGGAGGAAGATATTTTCCAAGATGAAGAAATGTTTTGGGGACAAGTGATGCTAAGAGAAGAAATAGTAAATACAAGAGAATATTGGACATAGAGATTCTGTCCTAAGGAGCTAAATTAGAAAAGTGCTAACACTGGCTGTGCTAGTAGAGAAAAGGCTTGGGAGAAGGCCTAAGCAAGGTGTGAGATGTAATCAATGGTGGCATTGATAAAAAGGTGCTCAACAGCACTACTCATCAGAGAAATGTAAATCAAAATCCCAGTATCATTCACATCTGTAAGGATGGCTTTTATAAAAAAGACTAGAGGCCTGTTGCATGAAGGGATTCATGCAATAGGCCTTCCCTTCCCCTAGTTGCCGGCACTAGTTTTCTTCTGGCACCCGGGACCCAGGCCTTCGCTCTGGCCGGAGACTTCAGTCTTCGCTCTGCTGCTTTGTGCCTACGTATGCAAATTAACCGCCATCTTTGTTGGGTTAATTTGCATACTCTCCTGATTGGCTGGTGAGCGTAGCGGAAGGATGGTCAATTTACATGTTTATCTATTATTAGGTAAGCTAAGTATTGGTGAGGATGTGAAGAAAAGAAAACTCTGTATACTGTTGATGGGAATGTAAAATGTAGGCAAAACCTACAATCAAAATGATGAATTTTGATATACTTCTCTCTGTATTTTTTATAAGAAATAGGGCAAAATTAGTAAGAATACTAATGATTTGAATAAGTTTTTACAATTAATCTAATTGAGACATATAAAACACTATACTCAACAAATTCAAAGTATGCACTCCTTTAAAAAACATATGAAAATTTAAAAATGGATCATATGCTAGCCATGAGGTAAACTCAATAAATTTCAAAGAACATAAATTATTCAGATTATGTTCTCTGACCACAGAAGAATTTAGCTAGAAATCACTAACAACAACAACAACAACAACATACTAAAATATTCATATGTTTGGAAATTAACCAATAGCTACCTGTAAAAAACTATGTAAATTTTTAAAGTGTATTGAAATAAATGATAATACTACATATTAAAATTTATGGAATTTAAGAGGATATTTTGAAAAAGTTGGGGTAAAAACACAGCTTTCCAAAAAACAAACAAAAAAAGAAATAGAAAATATGATCAGCTCTGTAACTACTAAAGAAATTGAACTTTAAAACTCCCCAGAAAGTAAAGTCCAGAACCACAATGTTTTATCAGGAAACTCTACCTAGGATATAAGGAAGTAATAATGCCAATCATTCACAAATTCTTCCAGGTGGCAGAAAAAGAGAAAACATTTACAAACTTGTTTTATGAGACAAGCATAATCTTCATACCAAAAATTGATAAGGATATTACCAGAAAGGAAGATTACAGGTAATCCAGTCTTTCCAAATAGATCTATAGATTCAGTACAATCCTAATCAAAATCCAAGATGGTATTTTTTTTTAAATTAACAAGATTGTAAAATTAACAAGATTGTAAAATTCATATGGAAATCAAAGAACCTAGATTAGTCATGACAAACAAGGTGTGGCAAAAGTAGGTTTACAGTTGTTCATATGGAAAATAATACAATAATTGATAAATAATAATAATACAAGAATAAACTTTCACAGTATGCACAACTATAAATCTACTTTTGTCCCATCCTGTATTGAAAGAACAAATTTGGAAGATCTATACTATACTATACTCTATAGTTACAATAATTAAGACAGTGTTATGGTAATAGCTCAAGGATAGGGAAATAGACTAATAAAGCAGAATAGAGACCCAAACATATGGTCACATGATTCACAACCAAGACACCGCTTCAATGAGGGAAATGCAGGAATTATTGGATAATCATGTGGAAAAGAACTAAACCTTGAACCTGTTAATCATACATAAAAATTAAGGTGCATAATAAATGTGAAAGATTAAACACAGTAAAACTTCTAAGAGAAGAAAATAGTCTAAATTTTCATGACCCTGAGATAAACATTTTTTTTAAAACAGGACATAAAATCATTAAGCAAAAAATATTGATAAATTGGACTTCATTAACATTAAGAACCTCTACTCATAAAGTGCACTATCCAGAGAGTGAAAAGACAAATCACAGTCTGGGAGGATGTATTTGTTATACATAAATCCAGCAAAGAACTCTGATCTGGAGTATATAAAAAACTCCTATAAATCAACCCCAACCCCCACATACACACACACCACAAGCACACCACACACACACATACAAATAGAAGCAAGGAACTCCTGAAGTATCCTATTGTTAATCTAATTACCGACCCATTAGGATCAAATAAATGCCTACTACACATAATGCATACTGAGAATACATTCCCTCCTTGGCCTGGGTTCAAGACCCTCACAGTCTGGTCTCCTCTATCCCTCTAACTCTACCTCACACTGCACACCAGGTCATCTCTCTGCCTTGGCCATTCAATATGCCTGCACCACGTCTACCCGGCATTTTGATGCTTCCCAGAAAAGTACATTCAGCACTGTATAGCCACAATAGACAATTAATAGGCATTTGATGAGTAAAATGCATGTAAGAAATAAGTTAATAAATGCCTTCCTTCCTGTTCTCTGCCTTTTGAAATCCTACCTATCCTTTGAGGTCTACTCATATTTCACCTCTTCTGTGAAGTATTTGCTAACCATAACAGCAAAAGTCATTTTTCCATGAGTTCTTCTAATTCTTAACAAAACCATTCCTTTGATTCTCATCACATTCCATCCTGCATTATTTTATCATATTCACAGACACTATTGTCCTATCAAAAGGAACATGCCTGACACCTGTTTATATTATTACAGAGTATCTGTCCAATTGCCTTGTAAAGAGTGGTGCTCAGTATTTTTCAGGGATGGTATAGTGTAATGACAAATGAAATCTCTAAAGTTAGACCTGAACTCTGGCTGTGGTTCTGTTGCTTCAGAGATGTGTGACTCTGGGCAACTACCTGACTGCAATCGGCATCGATTTCCTCATCTGTGAGAGGCAGATAAAAACATATCCTCAAAAGGATGAAATGAGATAATACACAGAGAGTACTTAACACAAATAGGAAACGTGAAAAATGATAGCTAATAGTAGCAGCAGTAGTAGCATTCACTATTGATTATGGCTGACTCTGAACTGTAAAAGCATTTACCCAGAAATCTAAGGGAGAAACAAACATGAACAGAGGACAACAACAACAAAACCAAGAATAATACACCAGCGAGGGAAAACTTCAAGCACATCAAAATGCCCAGCTTGTCTTCTACTGCAGACTATTCTACATGTGATCAGAGGTCTTTCGAAGAGTTCTGTTTCCCAACACTGCATGACTTTTCTCATTCCATCTCAGGTGTCTGATTTCTCACCTCCTCCTAATATACAGGGACTCAAACAAATGACACAAAGCTACTTCATTCATTGAGATAATCCACCCCAGTAGTTTCTTTTCTGCTCCTAGTGAAGGTTAGAGGTGTTCTCTTGCAAAAGACTTAACTTGAACCTCAGCGTCCTTAATATCCTTAGAAGCCTCCTAATTTCTTCTGTTCTCTCATTAGCACATGAGGAGAAAAGCTGCTAACCAACTTAAATTCAATTACCGACTTAAATTTGCTTATACTTCAAGTTGTCAAGAGGCTAATGAAAGCAGCTTCATTTATATAGATGGTATCAAGAGATTTCTCAAGAATTAACAAAGCCACCCGTAGTGAACTGTACCCCTTTACCACCTATTGCCATCATCAATAAGTGAATAATGAGCCCTGGCCAGTGTGGCTCAGTTGATTGGGCACCGAGGGGTTGCTGGTTCAATTCCCAGTCAGGGCACATGCCCAGATTGCAGGCTCGATCCCCAGCAGGGGGAGTGCAGGAAGCAGCCAATCAGTGTTTCACTCTAACATCGATGTTTGATGTTTCTTTCTCCCTCTCCCTTCCTCATTCTCTAAAAATCAATAAAAATATTATACGTATATATGTAATGAATAATGAGGACAGTGGCTACCAGTGATCAAATTTGTTATGTGTGTGGTAACAAGAGTAGAGAAGCAAGGTTTAGGTCCCTCCTTGCCTGTTGTGCTTCCACAGTGAGCTTGACTGGGCTCCATACAGTCTTATATTTGTGCCTGAAGACATGGGTAAGGCTCATGTTCAGGCTTCTAATAACTCTCTTTCATACTCTAATCCAGTGCTTCTCACAGTGTTCCTATGGGTCTCTAGTGTTTCATAAGCTGTACAGAAGAAGGTGCGTTCAACTGTAATATTGAGTAATGATTGCCTTTACTCTGTTTACAGAGGGGGAAAAGTTGGTGGATAGTATTTCCTCAATTCAAATTGTTATCGATAATTTTTTACAAGTCTTTGGCTCCAGATACCACGTTTCTGCTGAAGGTTGCCAGTAGATGACAGGAAAAAAAATGAAATGGCAAATTCATTTCTATAGGGAAACTGAAAACCAATCATTTGTTCTTTGCTCAATAGTTTGTTGGGTGTTTTATTTTGTTTTAAGACCTGTGAGCTGTTGGTTGTGAGTTTATATGGTGTACAAATAATAAAAGGTAGATTTCTTTTTGCTAGTAAAAATATATTAAAATAGTGTGTAGATGAAATACAAAAATATGTTGATTTGTATTTTTTAAAATATTCTACAAAAATATGGTACTCTGCAAATAAGATCATATGTTCTGAATCTCTGCCTCCCGAACAAGTCTGAAATACCCTGTCTTAGAATAATATTATAAGCCATGACAGATGCTCAGATCTTAGAGCATCAGTCCAAGGACCAAAGGGTTGGTGGTTTGATTCCTGGCCTAGGGCATGTACATGGGTTGTAGGTTCAATCCCTGGCCCCATATCGGGACTAATATGGGAGGCAACCAATTGATGTGTCTCTCTTACATCAATGTTTCTCTCTTGCCCTCCCTTCCTCCCTTCTACCTCCCTTCCACTCTCCCTGAAAGTCAATTGGGGGAAAAAAAATTCTCAGGTGAGGATTAACAACAACAAAAAGATAGAAAAGATTGATAGATGAAGGCTAAGTCTAAAGTAAAGGCTAAGTCTATGTATAATGTAACTATGCAATAATTTTTTATGAGCCATTGCTAAAATCAACATGAATGTCTGAGGATTGAAACCACTATTTGACACTTGGTATCACACCTGTAGATCTAGGATCTTAGCATGTGTTGAAATAGAATTTTTGATTGGGAAGTCCAGTGAAGGTACTTGGACAAACTGTCTGAAACTTGAACCTCCCAGTAAATGCTCTTTTATTCCCTCTGTGAAGATCTCCAGTAGGACCTTAACATGACCCTGACTTCAAGGTAAAATAATAGCATCTATGTTCAAGGCTGTGTTAGTTACAAGTGGATCGGTGTGAAGGAAATGAATGAACCCAGTACATTTTTAGAGTAGCAAGATATTTACAAGAGGAATTTATTCGGTATTTGTGCAGGTACACATGTGAAACTATATTTCTATATATACAAACTCCTTGAATCTTAGATAGTGGGACATGTCATGTTTTACATTATAATCCTCAAGTGCATATTACTCAATTTGGAAACTACCACCCATGACCTGAGAGGGAAGGAAAATTCTCTTTATATACACAGCCTTCGTTCACACAAGACATTTTATTTATATTACTGATTTAATAAAATCCTCTAGTGAGCAAATGTTCTCCATATGTGGAAACAGCAGGCTAGAATGCATAAAGCCAGTTCTTTGTGCTTTTCAGCTTTTAAAAAATTATGTACATACTAGAGGCCCGGTGCACAAAAATTTGTGCACTCAGGGGGAAGGGGGGTCTCTCAGCCTGGCCTGTGCCCTCTTGCAGTCTGGGACCCCTCAGGAGATAACTGCTGAGATAACTGCCTAAGACCTGCTGGCTTAGGCCTGCTCCCGCGTGGCAGAGGGCAGGCCCAATCCCTAGGTGCAGCCCCCTGGGGTGCTCAGAGCAGGGTTGATTGGGGAGTTGGGGCGCCGCCCCCTGTCATGCACAGAGCAGGGTGATTGGGATGTTGCGAT
>NW_006296096.1:161822-162498 GCF_000327345.1 Myotis davidii
ACCCTTCAGGGTGGGGGTCCCCACTGGGGTGCCTGGCCAGTCTGGATGAGTGGATGATGGCTGTTTTCAGGCCGACTGAAGCTCCAACTGCTCCTTTTTTTCTTTTTTTTTTGTTATTCTGGGCCAGCTTTAGCTCTGAGGCTTGGCTCCAGCTCTTAGGCCTCGGCTGCTGAAAGCAGGTATCTGGTTTGTTTGGGTTCTATAATGGAAACACTGTTTCAACTCCAGCTCTGAGATCCCGGCTGGCTGAAAGCAGGTTTCTGATGTTTTGTTTAGCTTCTGTTTTTGTAACAGTGTTTCAAACTGCAAGTTCAGAGGCCTGCAGCACGGCAGGCGGGGAACATTGGAGTCCTCCGTCACTGAAGCAAGCAAGGCTCATGTTCGCTTCAAGCTGCCTGACTGCCGGCCACCATCTTGGCTGGCAGTTAATTTGCATATCGCCCTGATTAGCCAATGGGAAGGGTAGCGGAGGTATGGCTAATTATCATTTTTCTCTTTTATTAGATAGGATAATATTTTGCCTGGTTTTTTTTTAGAAATGGCTGAATTTTGCCACTTTAAATTTGTTCTTGGTTAAGGTAAAAGATCACAATATAAAACTCAGTTTTCAGAATCCTATTAGACCCTATCTTTACTCTTAGGGGGCTTCAGTTTCTCAAGCAACATTTGTTTTCCC
>NW_006296096.1:162523-182244 GCF_000327345.1 Myotis davidii
GAAAGAGTGAACAGAACAGTGACACAGGTCCAGACGCTGGGGGAGAGAGGGATTGGAGACCAGATAGAGAGAAAGATCAGGACAAAGCTGGTTCAGGAGTAGGTAAGCAGTTAGGCAGTGACTGTGGAAGGACTTCGGAAGATAGTGGACAAGAATTATAGTAGAGAAACAGAGAGTAGGGTGAAGGGGGTCTTTGTAACAAATGGATGTAAGACCAAATCCTGGCTCTGCCATCTATTGGCTCTATAATCTTGGAAGCGGTATTTATCTCTCTGAACTTTGGTCTCCTCAATTTGGAAAATGGGGAAATTCCCATGCTCCGGAGTTGTGTTGAAAGGAGCTCTGTAGAAACCCTGTAAATAGTGTTTTTGCATTTCCCTTTCAGCTCTTGCTCAATCCTCTCTTCCCTTAGCTAGAGACAGCCGTGATGACGAAGCTCTTGATGGTGGAAGTCTACACATCCCAAAGTGATCCTTCCTTTTTTAGCCTTTTTACTATGGAGAATTTCAAATGTCTACAGAAAAAAAAAAAGACATAATGTATAATGAACCTCCATGTACATTACCCAGCTTCAAAAATTACAAGTCACGGCCCATTTTTTTCATCTACATCCACTCCCTGCTCTCTGTGTTATTTGATTTTTTGTTTGTTTTTTGTTTTATTTTAATTGATTTCAGGGAGGAAGGGAGAGGGAGAGAGAAACAGAAACATCCCGCATGCCCCACACCCAGGACCAAGCCTGCAACCCAGGCACATGCCCCAACTGGGAACTGAACCGTGACCTCCGGGTTCACAGGTCGATGCTCAACCACTGAGCCACGCTGGTCATTTTATCTGTAAACTAGTAGCCCATCCTGTGATATTGTGTGCAGTAGGCCATCTGCCGTTCCTGCGGGAGCCGGCAGGAACCACAGCACGCCGGCCAGGAGCCATGCTGCTTCCACAGGAGCTGTGTGCTTCCGCCGGAGGCGGAAGCAAGCCGCCTGTGCCCACGGGAGCTGGGAGGGAGCCACACTGCTTCTGCAGGAGGTGGGCCTGCCATTTCCTCTCTGAGCCTGCACTCGGCCATGGAGGCTGTGGGTCGCCCCCCCATCCCTGTCCGTGTCTGCTCTGGCTCTGGGGGGCTGGCCCAAGCTGGGGCATGGCGGCTCACCAGCCCCCTCTCTCTGTCTCCATCTCTGCTCCTGGCCTTACCTGCACACACAACCTCCTCCTGTCCGGTCATGACCCATTATGGCTCCCAGCCTAATTTGCATATTTCCTCTTTATATATATAGATATAGATGTTTCAGTATGTAGCTCTAAACAATAGGATTCTCTTTAAAAGAGAGAAAAAGATGATGCCCAGATAGCAGTGTGGTGCAAGCCAGAGGGAAAGTGGGAAGAAGGTGGTTAGGAGGGGTCAAAAGTGGGGGGGGGGGCGGGGGAATGAGGATGCAGAGACTTTGCTTGAGGCAATGGGCACAGGATGCAGTGTGCAGGTGATGTTTTGTTGAGTTGTACCCTTGGAGCCACTATGATTTTGTAAACCAGTGTCACCCCAATAAAGTCAATTAAAATAAATAAATAAAATGGTTAAAATAAAGTAAAAATAGGTGATACCATAACATACCTAAAATATTTGTTATTCCTTAATATTATTAAATACCCAGTGTGCTTGTTTCCAATGTCTTATACATTTTTTGTAGTTTACTTGAATTAGAATATAAATTATAGCCACAAAGTACAAGTTTTGTCTTTTAAATCTCTTAGTCTATTAGCTAACATGCTCTTCTGTTTTCTGCATTTTTTGTAAATTAGAGGATTCATCAGGTTCAGGTTGATTTTGTTGTTGTTGTTGTTCTATTATTATTACCTATGTCAGGAAGTTATATCAACCACATAAATAAACCAAGTAATTTTTCCAAACTGAACAATTCTTAGAAAAGGTCTGAACAAACCAACATATTAATCTTCCTTCCATGAAAACAGTAAATAGTTACTTCTGGAAAACTGCTATGTAAAAGGTGCGCAAAAATACTTAGTATTTATAGATAATAAAGAGTTAAGATTTATGCTCAGAAATTATAAACTGTTTTTCATCTGCACGAATCTCAGGCAAACCGTGTGATACAGGGGAAGATTCTTTGGCAACTGAGATTATCTGCCACATTGCAGAACTCTTGCATCTCTGGCTCCTTCCACTAAATGCCAGCACCAAATCTTAATGACTTCTATTAATGTCTCCTCATAGTGACAAAATGCGCCCTATGGTTCACTTCACCCCTGTTGCAAACCGTGTGCTTAGTTCAAGTAACAGGAAAAGAGGAAACTGGTTTTCGTTGCATATATGCTATAATTTGGGGGAAGGAAATAAGAAAAATATCCTGAATGGGGTATGGCTATTAAAACATTTACAAAGTTAAAGCTTTCCAAAGTGTTGCTCAGTTGACAGAATTTTGTTTGTCCAAACTATGCTGGAAAATGTGAATAGGCTCTCTGATAAAACACATGTGGTCATAATGACTTCATGCTAATATATGTAGTTCAAATACAGACATTTTAACAGCTAGGAGACCAGACAGAATTAGGGAAACTGGAATAGTGGCAAGAAATAAAAAAATTCATTTTCAGTTCTTTTCTAAGCATAAGTATAAATTTATAAATCTCTCATTACTTAATTTTTGCTTTTCTTTCTTTATATTTATTTAAATTATAGTTTACTATAAATCTCTTTATGCTATATGTACATAATTGGCCCATAACACTGATAAGAAATTGCACTTCATCTCTGAAGAGAAAGTATACCTTCCTCTAGCTTACTTGCCTCATTATGTGATACACTTCTTGTCTTTTGATTTATTAAAGTAGTTACTTTGTTCATTGTTAGTTGTATTTAAATACTATTTATAGTTCTAAGATGGAAGTCATTTTCTAATCTAAATTGGAAGATATTTTATCATTATTCCTTGAAGTAGGAATAGTTTATTTATAATACCTTGCCTTTTCCTGGTATGTAGTAGATTCTCATTTAAATATTTAAATTAACTTACCCATCCAGTAATCATTATCATATATCATATCATTGTGTGCAATGATGTACTTTTGTATGTGTTAATTTTATTCTCATGCCTTGTTATCAGAAACATTAAGTATAGATCTTTTACTCAAAGTGGAATCTATACTAAGTGATTTATTTTAAATCATACTGCTGACATAACTAGGAGAAGAATTTATGTCTCCTGGCTTCAATTTCACTATTTCTACCAGTAGGTTTCTTTTTGCCTTAAAAGTATATGTTTTCTGTTTCTGCTTCCTGGCTGTTTCCGTGTGTCAAAACAAAACAAAAAAAAAAACAATACAAGAATTGTTTAAAATCAACATTCAAAAACAGTGATTAACTTTCCAATGTTTATTGCATACTAGTTTTGACCCTCAGAAATCCAAAATAGGATATTAAACATCCCAGTGACAAAGTTTGTCCGGTGGGAGATCTGGTTCCCCTAAAAGCAAGTTCCCTTATTTCATCTCTGCGAACGACAAAGCAGGTGCAGCATCAACGTAGTCATTGTTTAGAGACTGGAAATTTGTAACTATGGAGACATTACCTCACAGTGTTCTGACAGGCTGCGCTGGCCAGATGTGAGAACTGTAGTCATAAAGATAGCTATGCTGGGTTACCACCCTGCCCATGAGCTGCTTCGAGTGAATGCTTCACACCTTCACCTTGATTTGTCTGACAGCCTTAGCCAATAGCAGTATTGGCTATGCCAGGACTTAAATATTCCCATTAGAATCCTGGTCCTGGCATCAGCATGGTAGAGAAATCATTAAGCCTGGCAAGTGCTTTAAGGTAGTTGGATTAACAGATGAGGTCACTTGACATAGAAAACCTGGCAGAACCTCAGCTATAGTCGTGGCCTAATGTCATGATCTGTTTTCCCAGGAAAGAAGAGACTCTTCTTCTGGCCAAGACAAAAGACACACAAGCCACTCAAGAAACATCGACAGCTCTGCAGAGTCAAGTTCCTGAGCAGGAAGATAAAATGGAGAAAGACACCTCGTAAGAATGGCACAAAGGAGAGGAGGGAAGGGGCCGAGTGTTAGAGGATAGCGATGGAGCACTTGGCCTCTTGTTTTAAGACATCTAATAAAGTAGTTAGGACTGGAATTGATTCCACACGTTTCCTAAGATTAACCATAACATGCAGTATTTCCCACCCACTGTTTTATAAGGTTGAGTCCTTGAGGAATCTAAAAATATACCTGGACAGACGTCCATCATATCAGACCTGGTTGAGGTTCCAAAGCTCATATCTAACACGTTAAAACAATTGGCAGATAATTTCCTTAGAATCTCTTTACTGATCCAGGGACAAAGAATTACCAAAGAATTTTGGTTTAGGAAATGCCTGTGAGGATATGAAATAAAAATTACAGCTCCCTATTGTGACCACTAATGTAAATCATTCTATCAACTGAAGCATTAGCATTGATTTTCCAATGTTTTCTACCAAAAAAAAAACAAACAGTGACCCATTGTATTTAATATACACAATTTAATGCCAATGTTACTTTGGACCGAGATGTCCTGTGTTTATTGCTCGGTTCAAGTTTATTTTTAAAATATTTTATATATTTAAATAAACAGTTTAAAGCACTTCTCAGGTGAACTGTGCATGGCTGTTGTCAGTATTACCAGTGCAACATCTCCCAAAATCATACTGAAATGCTGGCATTGAACTTTTGTAACTGCCTCTGGTTTAGTGCTAATCAGTTACAGAGGAGCAAAAAACCAAGAAGGGGGTTGGAATATTTCGCATGCAAAAGCAGTAAGGGAGGCTAACTAAGCACTCGGATAAACCTCTCATCTTCCAAGAAGTCTGCTCGGTCTGTGAGTGCAGGGTTTTCAGACAATGGGCTGCATCACGCACATCTCTGCCTGAAATATTTCAGCTCTTCCAAAAGTGTATGCAGCCAGTAGACGTTTCTTATTCAAATAGAAAAAAAACACCCTGTGGTCCTAGGGCAGATTTCTTTGATTGCAACCTTTGCCAAGGCTTATTGGGAATCTTTCGTGGAATTAAATTTATGTGGGAGCACTATTGTTTTACTGGAGGAAAATAAATACAGAGCTTATAAGATGAACATGCTGAAAGATATAGCCAGCTTGTCTGTAATGAAACCCAGATGTGAGGAACTTGGAAAGAGAGAAGTACTTTTCCTGCTTATTCTAGCCAGTGTGAGGAGAAGTCATGTCGTAAGGGCCTGTTTCAGGTTGGACAGAGATGGGATGTTTGTAATTTGACAACTGATCTCTATAGTCTCCACCCACAGTCAAACTCGAGTGTATCGTCATGGGTTTGAGCTTTTCAGACAAAGATGAGTGCTCGGGTTGTCAGCAGAATGGCACTGCTCAAGCTTAAGAAGTACTGGGCCAGGAATAATACAATTTTTAAAGCCGATGCCTTCAATTATAAAAAATAATAATAATTTGCCTGAGATGCCTGTGCCTTCTGAGAGGCACAGAGTTAGGGAAGTCTGCTTTTGAGAAACACTCTCCAGATTAATATTTCTGATGAAGGAACTTACAAATTATAAAACAAAAGGATTATGCATACCTGTTGGTAAACAGAGATATTGAGACTGACGTCAGCAAGATGGCAGATTAGGAAGCTCCAGGCCCTTGTACCCTTTTGGAAACATTAAACACACACACACACACACACACACACACACACACACCACTCACACACACACACACACACACACACACACGGCTTTTAGTTTATTGAGGAGAGTCTCAATGGGACACATAAAATGGGGTTGTCATAAACCTTTTCATGAGTCATGCCAGGAGATACTGTTTTACTAGTACTTGTAAAATAATTGTACTTTAAAAAATGTGTGTTAAGAAATGCTTTTATATTTATGAAAAAGAAAGAAAGGAAAAGCTTTGTTCATAGTAATGTTTGCTTATAAAAATAGTACCTGGAAATTAAGTCTTTCTTTTCCTGCTATTCCCTTTAACATTCACACACACGCGCACGCACACACACACACACAAACTACACACACAGACATACACATATACATATATACACGTGTGCTGTATTTATGGCTATTAATATTCATAGAGTATTTGAAAGTAAACATTAACTATAGAATCTTAATATAGGAAAATTAATTCAACAGCAGAAGTCAAAAGAAAAGGATATAGTAAGCAATATATTAAACAAGAATTATAATATTTTTATGTCAGTAGAAAAGGGAACTAGGATATAATGAGTGATAAATGTGGGATACAAATGGTTTATAGAGTCTCAATTATGTGTAAAAAGATGCATTAAAAAGCCTAAAATTCTTTTTTAAAAATATATCTTATTGATTTTTTACAGAGAGGAAGGGAGAGGAATAGAGAGTTAGAAACATCGATGAGAGAGAAACATCGATCAGCTGCTTCCTACACACTCCCTACTAGGGATGTGCCCGCAACCAAGGTACATGACCTTGGCCAGAATCGAACCTGGGACCCTTGAGTCCGCAGGCTAATGCTCTATCCACTGAGCCAAACCAGTTAGGGCCAACCTACAATTCTTGGGTGATTTTTATTTTCTTTCTATTTTTACACTTTTAAAAAACCATCTATAGTGGGAATTTAGTGATTCTTACATTTAAAAAAAATGAGAAAATTTCTTAACTTGACACTAAAGTGTTCTATTTAGGTTGTTAACACTAGAGCTATAAGATGTTCTTGTGCTTATTTTAGATGCATTATACCTTTGAAAACCAGAACTCTGGGTAATAATGATAGTTTATGCTTCTTGTGTTCATGGTCTATTCATTTTGACTTGCTTACTTTGTTTATTATACTCATTTGTGTCCACAGAAGAGAAACTACATATGGCAACCTCTCAAGGGTACACCACTCTTCAGTACGTTTCCCAAGTACTGAAAATTCCTATAGCACAGCACAGCCATTTTCACTGTCATCAACCAGTGAAACACCTCTCTGTTGCTATCTTTCTAACTTTGAGATTACTGGAATGGCTATAGCAAGGGGATCAAAGTCTTCTAAATCAGTTACAGGGGACCAATCAGAAAGCACCTTGGGTAAGTAAAGCCTGTACTGATTATTTTTAGGCTATTTTTAAATTATATAGTTCAATAAATTTTCTATGTGTCTAGAAACCAGAATGATGTTTTATTATCTGTGTTCAACAATGCTAATTTGTTAATGTCATATGACTATGCTCACTATTGATCCTCACACTGGAGTCATATTCCAGTTCCATAAATATACGTGGCCAAATATATCATCCTCATGATTAAAATATTGAGATAACCAACTTACACCATACACAAAAATAAACTCAAAATGGATAAAGGACTTAAACATAAGACGGGAAACCATAAAAATATTAGAGAAATCCACAGGCAGCAAAATCTCAGACATATGCCGAAGCAATTTCTTCACTGATACAGTTCCTAGGGCAATGGAAACTAAAGAGAAAATAAATGGGACTACATTAAAATAAAAAGCTTTGCACAGCCAAACAACAAGAAAGCCCAATGCATGTGAGAACATATTTACCATTTCAGGGGCAGGAGCCTTACTGGTTATTTTCTTTCCTTGGATACGCACAGGGTCCTGGCCCCCCACGTCAACAGTGTGGTGGAGAGAGGAGCCAGGTGAGGCCAGGGTCCCCTCACCTGGAATTTAGATTCTCCAAAGAGCACCAGACAAAGCGACCACAAAACACAGTAGCAGGCTCTGACCGCTGGGTGCTGGCAGGGTCACTCAGCTCACCCAGGAAAGCTGGTCCCGCAGGACCGCCAGAGACCTGAGATGTCCCAACAACGGGAGTAAAAGTGTCACTTGCAGGATCACTGTGGACCTGGGGGCGGCAGTGAATGAGGAAAATGGAATTAACTCTAATAAAAATGTGTAAGAAAAAAATGAGTGACCTTCATTCTATTTCTGACCCTTCACGTCCCCATTGGCAGAACCCACATCCCGTCCTCTCCCCTTTCCTAGGGAGGACCAAGTTCCAGACCTTGCCATTCTCCTCCCTCCCATTTATTTGTTCAAAACAGGGATGGCTCTCCAATATATGAAAAGATGGTGGGGGTAAGGGGGAGAGAATAAACAAAGGACTTGTATGCATGCATATAAGCCTAACCAATGGACACAGACACCAGAGGAGTGAGGGCATGAGTGGGGGTGGGGGTGGGGAGAGACAATGGGGCAATAAGGACACATATGTAATACCTTAGTCAAAAAAAATTAAAATACCTTGAGTTCGCATAATGGTTCCTAGGTTGACTGCTTGTATGTTCTAGAATTGCTAGATAATGAAAAAATTCTAATGCATAACATGGCCTGCCCTTCCTCTTAATGCTACCAGAAAGATTAAGTAATGTCTTGGGTATTTTGTGCCTTTAGGAGATTTAGGACTTTGGTAAGGAAAAGACAGATAGGTAAGAGAAAGAAGAAAAATAAAGTAGGTAAAATGGTGGAGAGAAAAGGAAAAAGCAATAAAGCATTTGGAGGAGAGGAAAATAAGAACAGGACTATGATAGGAAGAAGTAAAGTTGTAACAGTTGCCAACAACGCACTCAGCAATTGCAGGCTGCGGGATGTTTGTTCCTCACCATGTACAGGAAACTTTGAGGGTGTGTTCTAGTTTCCTAGAAAGACGGCTGAACTTGGGAACAGAAGACCAAGGTCCAAACTACCCCTCTACTCCCTACAGTGTGAAACATTGGGCATTTAGCATCTCTGAGTCCCATTTTCCACAACAGCAAAAATAGGGATTAAAATATCAACTTAACAGGGCTATCCTAAGGATGACTAAAGGAGATATGAAGGATTTATGAAAATCATCTAGCACATAGTAGGTACTCAATAAAAATCAGTTGTGAATCTGAACCTATCTCTAAGCACCTTCTCATAAAATGGGCTAGATTGGGGCCTATATTTCCATTACTCATCTATTAACAAGTTTTAAAACTGGAAACACAAACACACTGATTCTCTAATGCCTCCATTTCCCTCTACCATTCTGTGCGCATTTACAGCCTGGCTGCTGCTTATCTATGTTTGATTTTGTTTGTGGTATTTGCCTACGCCTTTGACACAGAGGTAGCTAGGGTTTTGACCTACTGCCATTGTTGTCATATTCCCTGTACTTCATTGTTTGCACACCTCAGGTACATTTTTTCAAAGAAGCCTCCTAAGTTCACACTGACCTTTAGCAATAACCAGATCCATATGTGTAAAAGTGAAAGTACAGGTTTAGATCTAGGGAGGGAATATTTTCTGTCCTTTAGCACTGTATCATCATGACGTGTGTTCTATATTTGGGTCAAACTGGGAAAGCTCCCACTATTAGTGGGGGAAAAAAACAAAAAATATAGTGGCTTCCCCTTGCAAGATGAGCACTGAGCTAGGAAGTAGGCTTCTCCTTCAGTTACTGTAGGTTCTACTGCTATTGGTAGAAGTCTGAGTTTGCTGCGACTTGTTGCATTTGGTTCATTTCCATCTGTTTCTCCTGATGAAATAATGACTGGGACTAAAAATTAATGCATCTTCTTTCCTTTCAGAATACAAAGGTTCTCCCCCTTACCCCAAGATGAGCTATTCAAAGGGCTGCTATATATTCTCTATTCCCAAAGGAATTTTAAAAAATTAAGTAAATACTTGACTGAGAATAAACACATTTAATTCCAAACATTTCTTCTGAACAAACTACTTTGAGGAATCCTCTTTAGAAACTATGAGTTTAAACCTTTCCCGCTTTCACCTCACTTTGGTTTTGTTAAAGATACACAAATATAAATTGAACTCTAGATTGTGTTAATTTGTTGATAATTTTGGACCCAGGGTCACAATAATAACTAGCATTTATTGAGTACCAGCTAAATACCAGATATTGCTAGACACTTATCTACATTACCTTCAATTCTCACATCACCCTAACAAGGTAGTAGTAGTTTTCATTTTTATGTTCATGAAAACTGAGAATTGGAAAGTCTAACTCAGTTGGCTTAATAAGTGACAGATCGGGGATTCAATTCAGGTCCTTTTAAATCCAGGACATATTCGTCTGTCCACTTTGTCATCATGCCTCTCTGTACTGTTACTTTCCCTTGGAACTTACATTATTAGATGTACTCTGCACGGTTCTTTCTCTGCAAAATTACAAAGGCTGTTTTGTGTTTGAATCTTAGTGTGAGGATTTTAAAGGAGCTTATTTCCAAGAGGGCACTAGAATCTGAGTGAGCATTACTTTATCTGTCTAATCAAGTATTTTAGTTGATGAGAGGACACATATCTTTATCCGGCAAAATTACTAACCATTAGTAGGAAAGGACTCATTTGAAGATTTAATTTATGGGTATGATTTGGAAGAATAAAGATGTACTTATATATGACATATCCAAATTTGAGATACTCAAATGTCTTACCTACTCAAAAATTTATGATGCTTCTGGTACAAGTAACTAATCTGTTGAATAGTCATTATGTTGATGATGTAATTGGTAGTTTAAACAGGGGTGGGCAAACTTTTTGACTCGAGGGCCACAATGGGTTCTTAAACTGGACCGGAGGGCCGGAACAAAAGCACGGATGGAGTGTTTGTGTGAACTAATATAAATTCAAAGTAAACATCATTACATAAAAGGGTACGGTCTTTTTTTTTTAGTTTTATTCATTTCAAACGGGCCGGATCCAGCCCGCGGGCCGTAGTTTGCCCACAGCTGGTTTAAAACCATCTCTAGGAATTGAGTATCCCTAAAAACAGTCTCTTCCTGGTTATTTTGTAGCCTTTGGTTTAAAGTTTTTAATTATCTTTAATCTTCATTTAGATTGACAGTGACAGTAAAATGTATAAAGAATATAGTTTTGTAGAAGCAAAGAATAAAGATAGTGACTTTGGGTTCTTTCACTATCCTGTTATTTACTTCTCTCTTTGTTGCTTCTCGTTGGTTTAGAAAAAGTCAGCAGCTTCATAGCTCCAAAGAAAAAGACTCCGCTCATCCCTCCCTCAGAGCCAGCTGTGATAGGGGAAGGGGAGGATTACTTCCTGTCTTTGTTTGATGATTCAAAGAAACCTATTGCACACTCATTCAATACCAAGAAAATTTGGAAGCACTTTTCTATGATTCTTGAAGAAGTGGGCTCATCTAGATCCAGGTACATATTCTATTTTAATTATTTTATATCTTCTATTGGGATAGGAGTAATAAGTCAGTAGGAAGCAAAGTTTTAATCTGTTGTGCTGTGCCATGATTTCATCTAAGAAATTAGATACAATATAATTGTTTCATGTGATGAGCAATTAAAAGAAATCAATATAACTTTCTAAGAAACTGAATAACGAATGTCAGTTCTTCAAAGATGCTAGAGGAAACAGCAATACATAATCCCTACAAACAAAGTCAACTCAATTACTGTAATCAAGGACTTTATTATTGGCAAGTAATTCAGGTGGACTTGGTATCTTTTTTCCTTCTACTAGGTTCTTGAGTTCAATACAGAAAGAGAAATGTAGACTTTTTATATTGAATTTATTGGGGTGACATTGGTTAATATAATTATATAGGTTTCAGGTATATAGTTCTATAATTCAACATCTGCATATTATAGTGTGTTCATCACCCAAAGTCAAGTCTCCTTCCATCACTGTTTATTTACCTCTCCCAACCTCCTTCCCCTCTTATAATCACCACTAGAGGCCCGGTGCACAACATTTGTGCACTGGGGGGGTGGGGAATCCCTCAGCCCAGCCTGTGCCCTTTTGCAGTCTGGGACCCCGCAGGGAGTGGGCCTAAGCCGGCAGGCAGACATCCCCCCAGGGGTCCTTAACGCTGCCACAGAGGTGAGAGAGGCTCCCATCACCGTCCCTGTGCTTGCCAGCCATGAGCCCAGCTTCTGGCTGAGTGGTGCTCCCCCTGTGGGAGCACACTGACCACCAGGGGGCAACTGCTGCATTGAGTATTTGCCCCCTGGTGGTCAGTGCATGTCATAGAGACGGATTGTTCCACCGTTAGTCAATTTGCATATAGCCTTTTATTATATAGGATACTGTTGTCTATGTCTATGAGGTATTTTTCTTTGCTTAATCTCTTCCCCTTTTTCACCCAGCCCGCAACCCCCTTTCTAACAATTGTCAGTCTGTTCTCTGTATCTATGAGTGTGTTTCTATTTTGTTTGTTGGTTTATTTTGCAATAAAAAACAAACAATCCAATCAAGAAATGGCAAAGGATTTAAACAGACACCTCTTCAAAGAGGACATATATGGCCAATAGACATATGAAAAGATGCTCAATGTCACTAATCATCAGAGACATGCAAATTAAAACCACAATGAGACATCACTTTTACTATCTGAATGGCTGTCATCAGTAAAGCAACAAGTGTTGGTGAGGATGTGGAGAAAAGTAAACCCCTGTGCACTGTTGGAGGGAATGCATATTGGTGCAGCCACTGTGGAAAGCAGTATGAACTTACCTCAAAAAAAAAATTAAACATGGAACTGCCTCATGACCTAGTGATTCCACTTCTGGGTATATAGTCAAGGAAACACAAAACACGAATTTGAAAGAACATGTGCACCCCTAATGTTCATTGCGGCATTATTTACAATAGCCAAGATATGGAAGCAACCAAGTGCCCATCAATAGACAAGTAGATAAAAAAATTGCGGTACATATATACAATGGACAAAATCCATTTAATTCACTCATATGTGGAATTTAAAGAACAAAAACAAAGTAGAAACATTGACTGATAGATACAGAGATCAGATTGATGGTTGCCAAGGAGAGGGATGGGGAGGTTGGCTGAAAAAGGATTTGGAAGCACCAATTGGTAGTTAACAAAGTTGTGGCGGGGATGGGAAGCACAGCATAGGGAATATAGTCAATAATATTGTAATAACTATGGGTGATGCCAGTTGGGTGCCAGAAATATCAGGGGGACTACTTTGTAATCAACATATTGTGTGGATTAGTAGTTGTATATGATTGTCTAACCACTATGCTATACACCTGAAACTAATACAATGTAATATTGAATGTCCACTGTAATTTAAAAAAATTGTAGACATAGATATAATCTTTAAAAAGTGCCTGGCACATAGTAAGTATTGGTTATTATAATTGGTAGGGGTATATTTCATTTTTTAAATGATGTCTCTAACCCACCAAAGGGATTGTGACCCACACTCTAAGAAACACTAATTTATAAATTTCAGCCTGATCCCTGGTACATATTAAGCCCTTAAAATGTTAGTAAGAAAAAATACCATCTTATCTCCGTAAAATATTTTGTTTGCTGAATTCTTTTAAGAATACAGTTGCTAGTCATCTTCATAGTAACTTTATCAGAAATAAACTAAAATATTTAACTTTCCTCTTGATGTATTTCAGTTTCGTGTCTCAGTGGTTTTCTGAACAGTAGGATTTAACTAATGATAATTGCACCTTCCTATGGCACTTATACCTCGACACCTAAAGCACCTATTAAGTTTTATTTATTTTATGGGAAAGAGATGATTTTATTGCACAGATAAGCAAACAGAACTAAGAGATCAAGGCATTTGCTATGGAAATACACTATCTCCACATAGAATGTGTCCAATACTGTAGACAGTTTAGGAATAACTTCCAAAGCATATTTATTACTCAGCTCTTGAAGTGAACTAAAGACACGCTTACCTGGATGCACCTTATAATCTTTATATTTTTCTAGTGCTTTTGGAGACATTAAAATAGCAGAAGTGAATGATTTATTTGTGAAGCTCATTAACTCTTCCCTTAACAAAGAACTGGAGATTGGAAATCACATTCTCCAGCAAAATATGAATGGAAAACCAGACTCTCTGTACCATTTCCCTCCCAATATCACAATTCATGCCAATTCCACAGTAACAGTGAGTATAAGATATCAATACTACAAACTAAAATTGTACAGGAAAATCTCACTTACCCAGGTCAGATTGCGGCTCAGCACCAGTGGTTTCTTCATCACTTGCTCTCTATGTAAAATGGGGTGTATTGTTGGTGGTGGCCCATTGAGCCACTTTGTTCATCTCTGTGTGTAAGTTAATTAATACCCATAGTTAAAATAATTCCATAGCTTTCTTCAATTTGTTGTAGAATACCTTGTGCTTTTATGACTTAACTATTAAAATGAAATCCCTAAGTTCCTAAAATTAAGCAAACATAATCCTTAAAAGAAAAGTTAAGAGAGTGTTTGCTTAGACAACAGAAAACTAGTTGATACTGAAGGGTTTTTCCTCTTTCTTGTGCGCTCCTTTAAGCCACATACAGTGTTGCACAGCGTGGCATTAGATATTATAAACTCATTATATGTTAAGATCGCATATGTTGAGAAAGATAACATTGCAATCACCCTCTGACATTTACAGAACTGTTGAACTCCAGTGGCATTTTAAATTAACAAACTATTTTCTTACAGGTCTGGACAGCAGCATCTGACAGAAAGCATCAGCCACCATCAGATTTTCTTTGGAAGGAAAAAGACAAGTTTACAACAAGCCCAAATTGTACAACCATCCTGTGCAAACCTAATGGTGAGGTCAGTATCTGGTTATTAGCAACGTTTTTTTAAATGGATAGCCTCCTTATGTTCTCCTCTCCTTAGCTCGCTCAATTATCTTTCCTTCCTTAAATTTTGGATAGAACCATCACTGACTGTCATAAAAAATCAGCAAATCAACAGCACCCTCTTCCCAGTGCTAATGTGCCAAAGAACTGCTTATATTTGGCAAAAAGAATTTTGATATCCCAAATTTGAAGCTACTTCAGATTTCAGAGTTAAGGATGGATTTTATTTATGGTATTTACCATGAAGAGCAGGATAAGAAAGGAAGAAACTCTGTACAGGCCCTTTCTATCCATGTATGTATTTTTCAAATGTTTGTTGAGATTTTTCTCTGTTCTAAGGGTTGCAATACCACAGGACATCTGCTCTCAAGAACTAGAATTCTAATGAAATAAACTACAATCTAATTTGTCTAACTATACTATATTCACTATAAAATTATGTGTATTAGTAATAGGTTAGTAACCAATTCTGAATGTTTGACAATTTTATATTTTCACTCTTTTTCCTTGGTATAATATTAGCATAAATACATACCCAAGGACTAACAGTAAAGTAAGGTATCTTTTTTTACAAAAAAAAAATCTTACTGCTCTTATAAAACTACTAGAGGCCTGGTGCACCAGTGGGGTCCCTCAGCCTGGCCTGTGGGATCGGACCGAAACTGGCTCTCCGACATCCCCTGAGGGGTCCCAGATTATGAGAGGGTGCAGGCCAGGTTGAGGGACTCCACCAGTGCATGACTGGGGCCTGGAGGAATGCAGGAGGTTCCTGGCCAGCTGGAGAGGGACCACAGGAAGGCTCCAGGGCATGTCTGGCCCATCTTGCTCAGTCCCGATCAGCTGGACTGCAGCAGCAAGCTAACCTACTGGTCAGAGCATCTGCCCCCTGGTGGTCAGTGCACATCATAGCAACTGGTCAACTGGTCGACTGTCTGCCCCCTGGTGATCAGTGCACATCATAGCGAGCAGTTGAGCGGACACTTAGCATATTAGGCTTTTATTATATAGGATTCTTTAGATTTTAAAAAAATACCTGCCTTTTTTTCTTAGCCCCAGTCTAGCTTACTATGTCATACAACTACTAATCTACACAATATGTTGATTAAAACCTATTTCTGAGTTTCTTCTTGCTAGATTATACCTGATGACATAGACTTGCTCATTTATTAAGAGTCATTTAGCCATTTGCCACAACTTCTTGCAGCAAGGATTCAAGATCTAGAAAAGGGGCCATGCACAAACGAATACACTAGACAAGAAATATGAATTTAGAAGACATGGGGGGTGGGTAGGCTGGAAACCTCCCTCTAGCAGGGAAGCTCTCTGACTTTTCAGTCCCTCTTGCTTTTATTCACTTGAATACACATTTGCCCTTTAGGAATGCAAACAGGCATATCAAAGGTGAAGTTTGGTAAATAGTAAAAGGATTATCAGGTTAGGGAATTGCCTTCAATCATTTTGCCAACAGCAGGGCAATATTGCTGATTTTCAGCCCTGCTAAATATCGCATTAATATGCTAACTACTTGTCTTAGCCTCCAGCAGGGCTTGGAAAATTAAATGGCTTGCTCAAGGTCACATGATTGGTAAAATGGCAAAACTAAAATAAAACCAGATATTCCAACTCCAAGAATTTTTCTATTGCACTAAAAATAACCTACAGGGTTCATATAGCCAACATTCCAGTGATGTAATTATTTTATTTTATCACATTAATAGAGGCCCGATGCATAAAATTTGTGCAAGGGGCTCAGCCCTTGCAGCCACAGCTGCCTCAGCCCTTGCAGCCCCAGCTTCATCCAGAAAGTTATCCGGACAGTCATTCTGCTGTCCGATCTAACTAGCATATTAGTATTAGCTCTTTATTTTATAGAATTATTGTCATCAAATATTTTTAAGTCCCTATGGTATAGAGAGAAATAAAATATTGCTCTTGTCAAAAAAATCTTATAATCTAATTGAGGGAGATTGCACTAAAACAAAATCATAATGTATTTTCAACAAAAATGTCTGTGAGCTACTAAAAGAGGAGAATCCCTAATTGATTACCTGAAGCAAAAGTGGAGTTTTCCTGTTGTGATCCATGAAATTGAACTTTTTAGAAAAGATTTTATCTTTTTCTTTCTCTGCCATTGGCCTAACCTACCTGAATTTGCCTGACATTGCCTTTATGTCTAGTTAATTTTCCAATCCAATCAGTGAAATCTGCTCAATCCAATCAGTTTTTCAATGGTAACAGCATAAGCCAAAACTTCTAATTTAATGAACTAAAAACAGATTAAAAGAACAAGTAACTATTAGGGCACACTTCAGTATTTCATTTTCTCACATTGAACACAGACATAATTATTAGTCCCTACATATGATTTTCCTGAAAAAATTTGCACATATATGTGTTATAGGTATCACATATTCAAGAAACCAAAACAAACTCCAGCTTTAGTAGTCATAGGTCCCCTAAATAGTCTCACTTAGTATCTAGTCTGGAGAATGTGGTATCCTCTCTTGTCTCTGGCTCTGGTTCTACTGCTCATTTTCCCATCTCAAATTATAGTCTTAAATATTTAGGATTTTGACTTATTAATATTACTAGAGACCCAGTGCACAAATTTGTGCATGGGTGGGGTTTCTCAGCCTGGCTGGTGATTGGGGCCAATTGGGGCCATCTCACCCAGTCCTGATAGGGGCCGATTATCGGGGCCAGCCGGCCAGGGGTAGGGACCGTGGGAGGTTGGATGGCAGTGGGAGCACACTGACCACCAGGGGGGCAGCCCTTCACTGAGAGTCTGCCCCCTGGTGGTCAGTGCGTGTCATAGTGACCGGTCAACCAGTTGTTCTGTTGTAACAGTCGTTTAGGCTTTTATATATATATTGATAACTACTTTTTACTTAGTATTTTAACTAAATCTCAGAACACCCTCTATAGCAGTTCCCTACTACTAGCCTCCTTATTTTGTGCCGGAGGACTCAGGTAACATAACAAGTAACTACCTGGCCTGAGGATATACAACTTGTGATTTTCAGAATTGGAAACTAAGGCCAGGATGTCTTGCTACATTCTTAGGATATTTCACTAGTCCATGCACAATAGGTAAGTGACATTATACCGTTTGGCTTTGAAATTTTATTGCAATAAGCCCATGTCATTTTGAAAAAAAAACTCTAACTCCTGCCCAACCGGCATGGCTCAGTGGTTGAACATCGACTTATGAACTAGGAGGCTGGATTCCTGGTCAGGGCACATGCCTGAGTTTTGGGCTCAATCCCCAGTAGGGGGGCGAGCAGGAAGAAGCCGATCAATGATTCTCTCTCCTCATTAATGTTTCTCCCTCTTCCTTCCTCTCTGAAATCAATAAAAAATATATATTTTTAAATCTAACTCCCATAGTATTTGATATTAATGAATCATTTCTGTTAGGCCATTGCCTGGTGCACTCCTATTCACTGGAAGCAAGCATGGGAGAAATTAGAGACTGACATTGAATTTCAGAGAAGCTCATTAGTAAATGCAACACCTCAAAAGCACATGTTTCATTGGCCAAAAGCTACAACTACAGCTAAAGAAAAACTTAATCAACCTGATACTGATATCTCAAGCTACCAGATGGAAGTAGTTCCAGTTTTTCTTAAGAGGTAAAAGTTGCTCTTCGTGTGTGTGTGTGTGTATGTGTGTGTGTGTGTGTTGTTTATTTGTTTAATTGAGCCCTTCCCACAATTGGTAACTGAGCAGGGAGGAATAACTGAGTCATAACTAAATATATGATGAATAGGTAAATCAATAATGTCCAAAAAATTATTGAAAAGGACCATAAAACCCATAATAGTTATAAAACATAAAAACACTCATGATACAGCCTTAGCTGGTTTGGCTCAGTGGATAGAGCATCCGCCTGTACACTGAAGGGCCCTGGGTTCAATTCTGGTCAAGGGCGCATGTCCAGGTTGCAGGTGTGATCCCCAGTTGGGGACGTGCAGGAGGCAACCGATCAATCATTCTCTCTCATCATTGATGTTTCTATCTCTTTCTCCTTCTCCCCTCCTCTCTACACTCAATAAAAATATATTTTAAAAAACAAACAAAACACTCATGGTACAACAAAAGCTGGCAATTTCCCACAGGCAATGAAGACCTGCCCCTCCTACCCCCTGCCCCCACCACTCTGGCCATTTCACTTCTTGATGGCACTGCTGTTAGAGGCAGAGCTGTGAAGGGGTGAAGAGATGAAGTTATCACCACATCTTTAGCAGTGCAGAGGCAAAGGGAGAAGTGCCACATCTGGTAGCTTTATCTTGGGTCAAGAGCTGGCTGTGACTGAAGGTGCAGATTTTACTCACTTGTGGGCAAATGCTTCTGAGGTTGTGATGAAAGTGCTGCCCACAAGGTCTAGAAAAGTTGTATTGTCTTGTCTTAAAACATGTCTGTCTTTAGTTGAGCTTTCTTTACTAATAAAGTCACTGCATACAATGCCTTTTTAGTTCAATTTGGGTTTAATTTTCCTTTTACAGAGAAAAAGAAATCCCACCAACTCTTTTCATGAATCGGAGCCCTTGGTGCCACAGTCCCAATAACCCTGTACATCCCCACTGTCCTCACATTGAACCTCACAATCCCAGCATGGATAGAAGCCATTTAAAAAGTCTTCCCAGGCCTCAGTCAGCCATGCCTAATCCTAATGCAGCCCTGGTAAGTCAAATGGATACTTATTCCAGCCGAGAATAAGAGGTGTGTGTGCGTGTGTGTGTGTGTGTGTGTGTGTGTGTGTGTGTGTAGAACTGGTAAAAAGGGGTTAAGTTGTAAAATACACTAAGTATTAAAAATAAGTCATATCCTCAAACACAGTTGGCTTCTGAAGGAAATATTGTAAACCGCTTACAATATCATGCATAAATATTTATATTTTATCTAAATAATTGCGCTGTAACAAACTTTGTGTTAGTCAAACGTTTGAAACTGTCATAGTTGGGGCTCTTCTTTTCTCCCCATAGCAGTTTTCCCCTGGTGTAAAATGTCCTAAAGTAACTTTATTGTTGGAGGCAAGGTGGACAGGGGACTGAAATCTCAATTGTTCCTACTTTGTGTTCCTCTCCCAGCTCCATCTCTTTCC
>NW_006296096.1:182279-183259 GCF_000327345.1 Myotis davidii
GGCACTCTTAGTGGGGTGGAGTCCCAGCCTCAGTTTGCAGTGTGGGGGCTGGGGAGGGGGGGTGGAGTAGGGCATGATCAAAGGGGCCATTTCTCACTTTTCTTTCCTCCTCTTCACTGCCCCTTGAGCTAGGTGGGTTTTCTCTTGATAAATAAGAGTATTTGGTAGGGAAGGCAGGTTAAAAAAAAACAAAAAAACTCACTCCCTACTCCTTTGTTTCCCCTCCCCCATCAGTCTGGTAACAGGAAGAAACCACACCATCAACACCAACAAGTTTCCACGTTCCTTTTACATCAAAAGGGAAAAAAATACACTAAGTATTAAAAATAAGTCCAACTTACATTTGCTCCAGCACTGTGTCTTTATTGTTTAAATAACAGCAAAATAGCATGGCCAGCAAAAATACGTAGTTCTTGAAGTTTGGTCAAAAGGACATATTGTTTTTTATTAGGGAGGATAAACTGGTCCTACAAGTGATGCTATGCTAAAAAAATGTTCATCTTTTCCAAACATACTCTAATTGAATCCCAAATTCGTTTTTTAGACTGAAGTGTCTTACTTAATTTCTCTCAATAAAGCTTTTATTAAACTCTTTCAATAAAAACTTATGTTATTAACCCAGAATCTGTGAATGGATTTCAGGATCCCAGGAATCTATTAAATTTGGTGCAAAACTGTGTTCCTGCATCATGTTTTCTGCAGAGAGAGTCCCAGGGTGTTCAGCATCAGCTCCCACAAGTTAAGGATTGATTAGAAGAACACAGTGCCAGATCTGAAGCTGTGGAGAAAGGCCGTTTCATACAGTAGCCCTACGCTGGTGAGTTATCATAATTTGCAAACTTTTAGTTAACAGAGGGTTCTTTTTGAAATGAACTCTTGGGCAGAGTCCCAGTGTATCAAATGGATAAAAGCAGACCTGCCCAAGTGGAAGAGGAGGCAGCGATTCACATTATGAATCTCCTTCTCCTTCTTCCCTCTTT
>NW_006296096.1:183320-192838 GCF_000327345.1 Myotis davidii
ATAATATTCTGTATACAACAGTATAAAAACCAGTTCGAATGCTAACATTTTATTGGGACACAGCACCCCAAAATAATACCTTTCAGCAGTGGAATGGTGGAAATTTTGTAAATTTTATCCCATTTCATAAAATTAAGTATTCCATATCTTTGTGCCTCAGTCCCTTTATCTGTAAAGTAAGAGATTTGGGTCTGAAATGTGAACTCTTTCAGCAATAAGTCTTAAATACATACTATGTACATAAAGAATACATATTATTGTATACACACATGCATCTCTTCAGTACACTATGACTTAGATTTGAGTTTCTGAAGAAGCACATTAATTTATGTTTTTCTCCAATTAATGATAGCCTTCACTCTTTTACTCATTCTGGACAACTTGCTTTCCAAATTAATTTGGCTTTAAATTTTCTTTTTCTAATTTTATTTTTTTAAATTATAGTTTACATTCAATATTATTTTGTATTTAAATTTTCTGGATTCACCTTTCTATAGTGGTGGCAACTCACCTTGATTTTTCAATAATTTTTGCTATTGAACAGAAGACATTTCATTGTATGTGTATATTCTATAATAGTTGCTTTGTTACTTTCAGGGCCTCTGTTCATCATTATATACCTTTTTCATTCTTTATTTATTAAATTTTCAATGTGAACAGCTATACGTCAGAAGTGTAAGAACTTTTCTTTGATTTCAACTATGAAAGGTAGCCATAAAGAGGCAGATATTATGAATAATTAGTTGATGATTCACTGGATTATAGCAATCCTTAAATCATCAGTTCATTTCTTTGAAAGAATATGTAATTGATCCTTCAAGGGAAAGTTACCTAGACTGTTAATTATCCAGTCTCTTTTTAATTTGCCTCCCATTGAACTATTTGCTATCATTAGTGCACTTCTCAATAACTGACAATGAAAAAAGAAGTAAAACAAAAATCCATCAGTTTTACTCATAGGTTCTTCAATCCTGCTCCTTTCCCCCTACACTAAAAAATAGGTTAGTTTGCTGAGTCATGGAAGAATCTTAGTTGCATGTGACTCATCTATCTGGACATCATTGCCTTGTGTTTAAGTGTGACTCTCAAGTACATTATAGCGGAGCCTAGTGACTTAACAGTAAGGATAGTTTTAAAGAAGCATCTACACATTGTATGCCTAATCTTTATCAAGCAAACTTGTATTTTTAAACATGTTTAAACTATAGAAAGTATGGAAGAAGTCTGATATGAAATTGGAATAAGTCATTCTGGTTCTCATTTTTATATTTTAATTCTCTATAAATGGATCCATGAAACATATAATTGATGTGTTTTTAATCACACAAATGACAATAAATATAATGCATATCACATAATAGTTGTTTAATACATGTTTGATGAAGCACAGGCAGAAAAGGAGACACTGCAAGTTTTCAAGCAGGCAACTCATAGAGTTAGATCTGTCTTTTAAAGAGAATTTTGGAAGCAGTATTGAAAATGAAGTGGAGTGAGAATTATTCTAAAATCTATGAGGAAAGAAAGAAGGAGGGGAAAATAGAGGAAAGAAAAGAAAAGGAAGACCAAAGCAGGTTAGGAAAAGAGATTGGTGACAAATTGGTTCTATAGAATTGTAATTTGACTCCCAAAGGACAGGTGACAGAGAGATTGGGGCAGAAATAATATTTAAGAAATGAAAAAAAGACATCAAGCCATAGAATCAAGAAGAATAAATCTCAGGCAGCATATTTAAACCACACTAATGCATATTATAACAAACTTCAGAAAACTAAATAATAGAAATCAGAAATCAGTGGAATGATATCTTCAATGTGCTAAGAGAACTACTATCCTAGAGTTCTATACAAAGCAAAAATGTACTTCAAAAAGTGAAAGTGAGCCCAGCTAGTGTGGCTCAGAAATTGAGTGTTGGATCATGAACCAGGAAGTCACAATTCCATTCCGGGTCAGGGCACATGCTCCCGTTGTGGGCTAGGTCCCCAGTGGGGACATGTAGGAGGCAGCCAATCAATGTTTCTCTCTATCTATCTTTCTCCCTCTCTCTAAAATATACACACATACACACACACACACACACATACGTGTATATATATATACACATATATATATGTATATGTATATATATAAAATAAAATAAAAAGTGAACAAAGACACTTTCAGGCAAACATAAACTAAGAGAATCCAACAACAAAGTCACACTAAAGAAATGTTTCAAGTAGAAAGGAAATAACCCTAGAAGGATGCACAGACATACTGGAAGATGTGAAAAGAAATGCAGAGTCAAAGCATAGAAAAGCATAAATGAATATTTACTGTACAAAATAATACTAATATTGTCTTGCAGGTTTTACAATTTATATAGAATTTTACATTCATGACAACACTAGCCCATCCTGTATAGCTCGGTAGACTAAGCAACCTACCATGCACCAAGTGGTCACTGGTTTGATTCCCAGTTAGGGCACATGCGTGGGTTGTGGGCTCAGTCCCCAGTACAGTGTATGCAGAAGGTACCCGATCAATGTTTCTCTCTCATTGATGTTTTTCTCTCCCTCTCTCTTCCTAAAAAATCAATAAAAACATATTTAAATTAGTTTCCCAGGGCTACTGTGTCAAACTACCATAAACTTGGTGGCTTAAAACAACAGAAATGTATTTTCTCACATAACTGGAGACTAGACATCTGGAAAAAAAAAAAAGGTGTCAGCAGAGCCACCCCTTCTCTAGAGGTTCTTGCCTATTCCCAGTTTCTAGTAGTTGCCAGCATTCCTTGGTTTTTCGTGGTCTGTAGATGCATCACTATAATTTCTACCCCCATGTTCACCTGGCCTTCTCGTTTGTGTGTTCATATATCCCTCTTTTTATAAGGATGCCAGTCACTGGGTTAGGGCCCACCCTAATTTTATATGATCTCATCTTAACTTGATTACATCTGCAAAGACCCAATTTCCAAATAAAATCACATTTACTGTTCAAGGGGTTAGGACTTCAAAATATATTTGGGGTAGACATAGTTTAACCTGTAACAACAGTAATAGCACAAATGTTCAGAGAGGAGTAAATGGAGTTAAAGTACTCTACTTTTCATGACTTTTTCAATAAGTTGTAAAAGTAATCATTTATATTAGACTTTAGCAAATCAAGTATAATGCATGTTGGGATCTAGGATAGACACTAAGAGAATAGTATACAATTGTCATGTTCATGATATGTATCATACATTCATTATCATTCAATATAAAATATATTCTAATTTTCAATATATTCTTCTTTGATACATGGGTTCTTTGGGGATAATATATCCCAAAAAAGTGGGTTTATTTAAGGAATGCAAAGTTGGTTTAAGCTTTGAAAATTAATCATCTTAGAATAAAAAGGAAAATGATATGACTGTCTCAATAGATACAGAGAAAGCATTTGATAAAATTTAATATCCATCCATAAGGAGAGAACCTTAGAAAATTAGTATTTGAAAGAATTTCCTTAATCTGACAAATAGTATCTATAAAAATCCTAAAGCAAACTATCATTTTTAATGGTCTGTAGTGGATATTTCCCCCCTTAAAATCCAGATCAAGACAATTCTCCTTATGATGACTTCTGCTCAGCACTGCACTAGATGTCTGAGTGAAAAAAAGGCAAGAAAATGAATATATAAATATACCATTACCCCATAATCCAGCAATTCCATTCCCAGGAATTATATATGACCGAAAAATATGTACATATGCATACCGAAAGACAAATACAATAATGATCATAGCAACTGTATTTGAAATAGCCAAAAACTAGAAGCAACCAATTGTTTGTCAGCAGTATCATGGATAAATAAATTATGATATATTAATACAATCTTTTAATCAATGAAAATAAATGAACTACTGCTACATGTAGTGACATCAATGGCTCTTATAAGCATAATGTTGAGTGAAAGATGCCAAGCAAAAGGAATTGAATATTGTATGTTTCCTTTTATATAAAATTTAAAAACATACAAAACCATGGTGTTAAAGGTCAGAATAGCAGTTATCTCTGGGAGAGGGAAGGAAGTAGCCTTTGGAGGTTACACAAAAGCTGCTTCTAGAACACTGACAGTGTTTCATTTCTTGACCTGAGTGGTGTTTACATGAATGACTGTTTTCATCATGCTGTGTAATTATGACTTGTGATATTCCCTGCATGTATATTATACTTAAGTTAAAGTTTATTTTTAGAAACTTGATAACAAGAAAAGGAAAATTAGAACGAGAAGACAGCACACTGATAGTAATGAGCACTGACAGCTTATACCCTGAAGAGGAAGGAGAAAGAAAATCTAAAAAATATAGAGTGTCCCCCGAAAAATTTACACACACTTGAATAACTAATAGTTCTAGATTCTATTTTATTTTGAAAATGAAATAGATTTTAATAAACACTGCCTTTATAATTATTCAAGGTGTGTGTATATATTTTTTGGGACACCCTGTAGATCAATGAACTCAAAATAAATATTAATAATATGAGGCTTATTTAGCAACGGAGAAAAATAGCCTTACCTGAAATAAGTCTGAGACTATTGTTACATTGCAGTGTATTGGAAATTAATTTTAATAAAGTTCATCATAGCTCAGTTATTTCCAGCGTCCTCTGTGGCAGAAGTGGCTAGTTACTGCCCCTAAGTCATTGTTCCTTTAGACCAGGGGTCCTCAAACTACAGCCCGCGGGCCACATGCAAATACCAATATTGTATTTGTTCCCGTTTTGTTTTTTAACTTCAAAATAAGATATGTGCAGTGTGCAGAGGAATTTGTTCATAGTTTTTTTTTAAACTATAGTCCAGCCCTCCAACGGCCTGAGGGACAGTGAACTGGCCCCCTGTTTAATAAGTTTGAGGACCCCTGCTTTAGACACAGGACTCACAGGCCCAGGGACACCTAGATACATGACTGCCAAGAATGAGGCCCATTTTCCTCAGTCTTTCCTGCAGTTAGGCAGGATTATGTCTACGTTCTGTATAATGGAATGTGAACTGAAATCATGTATATAGCATCTTACCATGCCCTTGGAGTGCATGTGCCCCTGTGTCTCCTCTGGACCCCAACAACGGGAGCTGGAGTTGCCACCTTTCAACCCAGAGATGAGGCCATGTGTTGAGGATGAAAATGACATTCTACATGGCACTCCTGTGTTGGCACTTCCCCAGGTTGTTAGTGAGAGAGAAATGCCCTTGTTTAAGCTGTTGTTAAGCTGGGTCTGAACCAGATGGCCCGCACAGGGTCACTACCATTTCGTTTCACTTAATAGGCTACTGATTAAAAAGAAAACAAAAATTTCATCCAGGAAGGGCATTTTAAAGTCAGTTAGGTAAATTTAAATATAGACTGAATATTGGATATCAATAAGTCGTGTTCTTTTCTTAAGTGTGTTGATTGTGTTGTAGTTATATTGGTTGTTCTTAGATTCATACAGATATCTGTTCTTAGTGTGTAGTGGTTTAGTGATATAAGCATAGGTAGGTAATACGAATATGGCAAAATACTAATTCTTGAATCTGGATGATAGATATAGAGATTTGGTTGTATTATTCTTTCATATTTTGTGTATGTTTGAAATTTTCACAATAAGAATTAAAAAACAAAGTTATTACTTTTTTATTTTTAGGGGTTTTTTGTTTGTTTGTTTGTTTGTTTTGTGTGTGTTTTTTTTCTAATCCTCACCTGAGGATATTTTGATTTTCAGAGAGTGGAAGGGAGCTGGAGAGACAAAAAGAGAGAAACTTCAGTGTATGGGAGAAACACATCGATTATTGCCTCTCACACACTCCCCAACTAGGGCCAGGGATGGAGCCTGCATCTGAAGCACATGCCCTTGACCGGTAATTGAACCTGGGACCCTTCAGTCCACAAGTCAATGCTCAAACAGGCTAGGGCAAGAAAATTACTTTTGATAGAGTGTAGTGTGCACTTGGAGGTACTAGTGCACAGAGCCAAGCACTGGCCACAGTATGAAAGAATAGCTCTTGGGAAGGGTCGATACGTTTCACAAAGCAGATGTGTTTGCATTGTGTTGCCACTATTGTTCCTAGACCTAGAGAGAATGCACTTTCCTCTTGCTGAGATTAGTCTTTTGATAACGTTGTCAGTCTTCTTCTGTAATGCAAGTTAAATGACAGAAACTCGTCTGAAGATAGTATTCTACAGACATTGCTTTAAACTAACACTGGGGTGTGTGCACTGTTTGGTGCACTTTATTTGCACATGGTCTAATATACTTTGCTTGTCATCTGTGATCCATAGTGTACCCTGCAGTGAGATTCATTTTAATTGTGGACTCTACTGTTGCTACTGTCTTCCATGCCAATGTCATTATAGTAATGAAAATAATGTTCCTTTGCATCTGAGGGTTGCTGAGCCACACTACAAAAGCCAACCTGTTAGAGAATCAATGAAACTAGAACATGGATAGCATTAGGTAGGAATGAGACATTTAAAATCTCATCAATGTAAACTCTCTCTCAAGGTCACATTATGGAATTTTACATTAGCGAGACTGTGGTCGGTTCCTCATCACACTTCAATAGAACTGGCTTATCTGTTCCTGGGATCAAAGTATTTTTTCCCCATAAGAACATGTTCCCAATCCATAATGGTAACAAAGGGGAGAAGTACAAGTTTGAAATCAATTTTTTATGTGTCCTCCATATTATAGTATCTGTTCAGTGTACTGATGGTTCTACCTGTATTGCATTATTAAACTTATCAGATTAAGAATTTGGAATATTGTATGTTACAGCTTTATGACTGGGTAGACTTTTAGTTAATGTTGTAACTAGAAATTGTATGAATTGATATATAGAAATTTTAAACAGAAATAAAATCTGACTAACCTTAGAAAAGAAAAGGCCAATTACTTGGACTTCTTACAATCAGACTGAATAGAAAATAATGACTTGAAGAAGCACTGCAAATTGCCAGGGGTTTCTGCCCATTATTTTATTATTAAATAATAGCATCCAAAAAATTAGGAACATTTTTTATAAAGCAAAATTATATTGCATCATATATTTAAGGGGAATGATTTTTTTATTCTGTTGCTTGCTTTCAGAAATTTTAGATTATAATATCTTATATTTCTGAAGACATTTCTTTTGGTAAAGAATAAACAAGTGAAAACCATTGATATGTCTTCTTGAAGCTGTAATACAGGTGTCTTTAATGCTCATACAAAGATTTTCAAGATATTAGTCCTTTATGATTGGATCTTTGATTTCAAAATATTTCAATCTTATAAAACAGAAACATTTTAAATCAATTGCCCTTTAGTTATAAAAGATTATAATCTCATTTATAGAAATGTATATGTATATAATTAATGAGCCATTTTGTCACACAAGTAAGAAATGTTATTCAGGAAGTCAGAGTGCCCACATTAATGTTACCAGGTTTGAATGTCTCAGGCTCAAATAATGCAAGAAGTTGCCATCACCCACCCTCTGATATTGAAACAAACACCACCACTACTACTAATCCTGTCGTTAAATTTCAAGAAATTACAGATTGGAAATTTTATAAATGTTATTAACTTTATAGTACTTTGTAGAACAAGTTTTCAGGGTGTAATTCAAAGCCTTCCTCCTCAGGCTAGTCAGGAAGGAAGGACAAACATAAAATATTTAGAATGTCTGTTTCATGCCAACAAATTGCTCCAGAAGATGGGAAGTGATGGGCTAGATTTTTCCTATATCTAAGCCACTGCCTGTGGTAAGGAAAGTGTCTGGGTAGCCTACCTATATTCCAGGTCCATAACTTACTATTCAGAAAGTTTACACCATCATGTGCCAAACAGCATCCTGACTCACTGGATTCGGAAACTCAGTAGTGGCTAAGGAATAACTGAGCTAACCAGAAACACTGCATTTTTTGTTCATCTTCCTTGCAGTTCACATTCTTACATCCAGCTTCTGGTTAATTGTTTCTTTGTAATCAAATATTGACAGTCCACCTTGATAATTCTTCCTCTGAGTTGCAGAGAAAACAAAAGGATTAGGTATGGCCCAGAAGCTTTTACTGTAGTTGTTTGTTTTGTGTGGCTTTTCCAGAGAAGCTCATTGTTGTCTGTACCTAAGGTATTATTTTGCTTTCTTGGTTTTTTTTTTATTTTACAGGAATAAAAAAGCATCTCATTTCTGGAGTAGAAGTAATTTGTACTTGGGAACATTTGATGGGGCATTATTTTGGTTTGATACACTAGTCTTCTATGTCAAAATTATGTTTAAACTAAGTGACTTTCAATCCTTGCTTAAGTATACAGAGGTGAGGAGCCCCATCTCTGTCACCTCATTCATCACCGGGGCGGAGTGGCTAACACGGCAGGCTCAGCAGCCTCTGCCCCTGTCTACACGCCATCTCCTGCAGCCCTCCCGATGCAGCCCGGTTCCTCTGCCTCCCTCCACTAGCTGCTTCATCATTATGGCAGCTGTAAGTGTAGAAAGTAGAAAGCACTAGAGAAATTTTGCTGGTAAAAATTATTCTGCAACCTCAGTTTTTAAAATATACCTTCCTGATGGACACTTATGTCTTGGAATATGTTATTGTAATAGCTCATTGAAAACTTGGGCTTAATAAACAAATAATCCTTGGAAGGTGTTTTTAATCTACTTGGTTTAAATTACCATTAAATAATGTTCTTTTAAAAAAAATTGATTTCAGAGAGGAAGAGAGAACTAGAAACATCAATGATGAGAGAGAACCATTGATTGGCTGCCTCCTGCACACCCCAGACTGGGAATCAAGCCCACAACCCGGGCATGTGCCCTTGGCTGGAATCAATCCCGGGACCCCATGCACCACTTGGCCACCATCACCCAGGTCTGCTCCCCCCCCACTCTGGCCATGACCACACTGTTGTCTGTGTCCCTTGCCTCTGAATATATGTTCTTTGGCTAATCTCTTCACCTTCTTGCATCCAGTCCCCTCCTCCCCTGCCTCCCACATGCTCCTCCCGTTTGACCTCTGTCAGTCTGTTCCAAGTTTTCATGTCTCTGGTTCTGTTTTGTTCATCAGTTTATGTTGCTTTTGGAGCCAGTTTTTGTCTTCCCTGTTGTATGGTAAACTTTCTAAGGCTGCGAAATAAGGAAATGTCACGCCTTTCCTTTTTGCCCTATATTCTCATTCTGTCCTTGTTGATGGATAAGTAAGAGTGTTTGAAATCCAGAGTCCCTTTAAATACTCAAAAGCACAATTCTGCAACTATGCCAATACATTTTAATTCCCGTGAGCCACAGATTACTTATGGCATAATAGAAATTATTCTGGTTAGCGAGACTGCAGATGCTCTGTAGTTATGTATCTTTTAAATGGCAATGAAAGGAAAGATTAGGAACTTTGGCTTCTGCTATTTCGTTGATAAATGGCCTTCTAGCGTTTAACTAGTCACTTCCAACGTTGCCTCATCATTTTTTTATGATAATATCAACATCTAAGTAATTGAGGAAGATCTCAATGGCTTTCCATTTTACAAGGGGTGTGTTTAAACTC